>NC_136068.1:1094250936-1094543436 GCF_964261635.1 Lissotriton helveticus
ATTTGAACCTGAGGTCATTGGCGGGGGAAGTATGTAAAGTTCATTGGAACTCTGTAGGAATTGTGATGGTTTCTCGGAGGCCTTTTCTGGTTACGCGGGCTACTTGACTATGAGAGATGTCAGTAGAGTACTCTACCAACCATGCTGCAATGTAGTGAGCAGAAGGTGCTGTAACTTCGAAGAGGTCCTCCGGCACAACTCACAACCACATTGAGACTTTGTGCCACATGTAACTCTGTCATGAGTCTCAGCACTATTGTCATTTTTGTCAAACTTCTAAGTGAAAGTTTATGTGCCACCTAGTGAATAATGTCACTCAATTTGGACACTCCGTTAAGTGGCTCTTTGCAAGGTTCAATGGCAAGGTGGCTAGACAGGCTCTGTTGTTATGACTTGGATGGACTTGAGTTGATGCCATATACATTGGTGTATTTGTATATTGGATGTATATGTATATATATGTATGGATGATACATGAACAGAGCCAAAGCAGAAATCCTCGCATTATGAGGAGCGGGAGCTAATCTGGTGCCCTGTACTCAGCAATTTACCTAAGTCTGTCGCCTTCAGAAAACCATTAGTAAGAAGCTAGGGCGCCATGTCATAGAGTCAGCTTTCTTCATTCGCAAAGATAATGCGGTTGTCAAAGGCAGCTTTCCATGTTCCATAAAAGGCAGCCTGATTCCTACCGATCTGACGAGTGCCCGCTAATGGCATGGATCACTGACATAATATCGAATACACGAATATAGAATGGACAAAATATCGAAGAAAAAATATAGAATGCAAAAATATCGAAGTCCTATCTACAAACAGGTAAGTACAAAAATATCGAATCAAAAATATAGTTAGTCAAAATATCGAATTTTTTTTTTAAAGTCTTAAAAGTAATTTAAAATTAATGAAATAATAAATATAATTAACTTAAACATACTTAAAAATACTTAACCCCTTGAACGCTCATGACGAGCTCAGCTCGTCATGAGCCACGGTGCTCGTGTGCTCATGACGAGCTCAGCTCGTCATGACCGTTAGAACGCTCGCACGCTGGGGAAATTCCCCTGCTGTGCGAAAGTTCTACACAAATGGGTGTGGTCATGACGAGCTCAGCTCGTCATGAGCACACAAGCACTGTGACTCATGTTGAGCTGAGCTCGTCATGAGCACCGGGGTGCTGTGCGTGCCCCCCACCCCCCAAGCACAGTGGGGGAATCCGCCCCGCATACAAGGGGTTAAATAACCTTAAAATTATTAAATAATTAATTTAAGTTAAAAAAATTAACATACATTTTTTTAAAATACATATATACATATATTAAAGTAATATTAATAAAAAATATACAATATTTTTACTGTAGGCTAGCGGGATGGTAAAATTTACTATTACCACTCTAGTGAGTGCAACAGTAGGGAAAGCGTTGGATAGCGTAGGGGTAAAAATTACTATTCACACTCCAGAGAGTGCAACAGTAGGGAAAGCGTTGGATAGCGTAGGGGTAAAAATTACTATTCCCACTCCAGAGAGTGCAACAGTAGGGAAAGCGTTGGATAGCGGGAGGGTAAAAATTACTATTCCCACTCCAGGGAGTGCAACAGTAGGGAAAGCGTTGGATAGCGTAGGGGTAAAAATTACTATTCCCACTCCAGAGAGTGCAACAGTAGGGAAAGCGTTGGATAGCGTAGGGGTAAAAATTACTATTCCCACTCCAGTGAGTTTAACAGTAGGGAAAGTAATGATTTAATATATTAATACAAATTAATTAAATATCAATACCAATAAAACATTAATTACTATTAATTAACAATTTAATATTATGTAATTAATTAATTACACATACAAATAAATATTAGCTATTAAAAAATTAATTACATATTGATAATTAACAACTCATTAATTTTCAACAAAAACGAATTAATAATAATTAATACCAATTAATAATTAACAGTAAATTAAATATCAATACACCAAAATATTTTTAATAGGTAATTAATTACAATTAAATTACTTCCCACCCTATAAACCCGCTACAGAAAATAAATTAATAAAATTAACATAATTATCAGTTAATAAAAATGAATTACCAATTAAAAATTAATTAACAATACATTCAAAATAAATACCAATAAATAAAAATATTTAATTAATTACAATTAAATAACTTCCCACTCTATTCCCCTATGAACCCACAACCCGCTACAGAACAAAAATGCAAAATTAAATTAAAAATAGTTAGTAATTTCTAAAAATTCATATTTAATTTAATATAATTAAATTACTTCCCACCTTATTCCCCTTTAAACCCACAACCCCCTACAGAATTAAATTACGCAAAAATCAAATAACATACATTTCATTACTTAAAATAAATTACTAAAATAATATACAATTTTCGCATATATACTAACATAAAAACACTTTAAAAAAATTCGATATTATAAAAAATTCGATATATTTTAATACCTATATTATATACTTCGATATTTTGACTTTCTATATTTTGAAAATCGATATTAAATTACTTACCTTCAATTCGATATTTTTCACCACTATTTTCTGTCCATTCGATATTTTGTCCATTCTATATTTTTACTTCGCTATTATGGTAATTCGATATTTTGATTATGGTAATTCGATATTTTGAATTCGATATTTTGTGTAGTGTGTGTAGTTACCAATGGCATACTGGACCAGTGGACTATCCTCTACACCCGGCTCCTGAAGAAGCTTATGGTAGGCTGCAAAGGCTCTATATCCGGGCAGCCCAAACGTGCCGGAGTATGAGGCTGAGACCACATTAAACCTGCTCTGGAAGCTCTCTGTTGGCTCCCAGTAGATGTACAGATCAAATTCAAGGTCCATTGCACCATACCAGAGAGTACCGGGCAAAGGTCGAGGAAACCTGCAGAAATTAGTAGCCCACCAGTAGTTAAGCAGAGTGCTGCAAATTTGATCAACCAATGTGTCTTCAGCACGATGAAACATGAGATCTGGACTCTAGCACGTCAGCACCCAGGGCTATAGAGTGCCCTGTCTGAATCCAGACCTCGAGCGATTCAGGAAACTTGATTATTATAACTCCTCTCCATACAGGGCCTTTAAATGAAGTATATTGGACTATGAGCTTCTGCTCGTCACCGATTGGTCTCTAAATCCTGCCATTTTTCACACGTCTTTTTATTTTATTAGAGCAAAGCTGAATTATCCCTAGGGCCACTGGAATTATGCAGCAGGGGAGCATCAAATTATGCTGCAGTGTTGACTAAATTATTCAGCATGAAAAGGCAAATTATGCAGCATATAATTTTTGTATAGTATTACTCCATTGTGTACTATGTTTTACACATGGTAATACTCTGGGCAACATGTTCCCCTTATTAGTACCAGTTTAACAACTAAATACAGAAATAAGCAACTGAAAGATAACCTGCAAACCTTTGAAAAGGGCCTTCGACTGAGCATGAACACATTCCGCAAAGCCTTTAGTAACTTTTAATCTGTTTGAGCTAGAAAGTAGTTTATTTGTTGAAATCAGCATATTTTGCAGCAGATGATGGATTCTGTGGCAAATGCTGCAAAGCCATAGAATCATCACATATTTCCAGTGGCCCTGATTATACCCTAGTACTGAAGTACAACAGTCAAGATTGAGATGTAATGGAAGGGCAGTACGCAAAAGCAGTAAAGAAGTAGGTAAAGGTGTTGCAGGTCAGGAATGAGGTGCATTAGCAGACCTGTACATGGTATATCATATCACTACAGGAATGGTAGAGGGTACTACAGGTTCTGTAATTTAATTCCTAGAATAGCAGAAGTCCCACAGATTAGGATTGGGCCGCATTGTTAAAAGGGATGTGTGGCTCTTAAGTAGTGGAATAGCAGAGAGTGCTGGAGGGTAAGGTTGAGGGGCATTGGAAGAACCATGTGGCATCTAAAGGCTGTGCCACATGTCATTATGCAGGGGCTTGGTTACAGCAGGAACTGAATTAAAATAAGCACTGAATGAGGGGCAGACGGTGTGGCGGAAGCGGGAATGTGCATCTGAGGTTTTTCCACAGCGCGTCCACACTTCCTTTTTGAGCTTTAAAACAACAAAGAACTGAAAATGGGAAAGAGGCGTACCGGCCACCTTTCATTGGCTGCCACCAACCCAGACCTGCGCAGTGCGACCAGTCTCCTTCAAGACACGGACCATGCTCTCGAACCACTTGGGGATTGGAAGATCGTCGGGCGGATGTGGTTACAGTCTGATTTAAGCATGCCATTGCCAGCACAAAAGTACTTTAAATTAATACATCGCTTCGCATGGAAAAAAATCTTGTTAACTTTAGCAAGCGCCCTGTGATTCATACCCATTTACATGGGAGCTCGTTAGTCCTCCAGTAATGACTGTGATATTCGTCCTGAGAGCCGCAGAGTCACAGGCAGGCTACCCGGGCGCATTTTTCTTTGGCGGCTTCTCGGGCGTGCTGAGTGTTCAATCTCATTTTTGAACACTTATAGGGCTCCCTGCGGAGGGCAGCTATCACCAGGCGTGTCATCGCATGAATATCGTCCGGCACTTCATTATATTCACATAGGAGAGCAAAGATAGGAAACAATATAGTTGGCGAAAAGGAATTTCTAGGAGAACCAAAGGTCTAGAGGATGTCACCCTGCATGTTTCAGATCTCCACGAAACCCAAGTTTTGGGTCTCAGTTGGTCTCCCTGGGGATGGGACTAATAGAGGTCACTAGCAAGATACAGAGGTGGGAGCACACCTTGGGAACATGATGGCCAAAGGGCACATTTATCAATAGTCTTAAAATATTTCTGGACACGGCCAATCTTGGCCTGCTCAGAAGTCTCGAGGTGTTTGCTGAGAAAGATCCTCATACAGGTTACATATGTAGACCACTGGTCCTTTGGTAGAACGTACCAGTCATTCCTGACTCCGAGCTCTAGCTTCCTCACCTAAGTGGAGGGTAGGTTATTAAGTTTTCCTGCATTTTAGCGGAACTCACATGGATTGGGTTTGGAAGAAGTTACATTTTTTCTATTAAAAAAACGTTCCTCCGGAAGCATCTTCCACAAAACATTAAATCCAGTCAAATTGACACTTGCATTGTTTTCAAATAAAAAGGGGTATCCTGTTCACACTGGTAATCTGTGGTTTCTATGGTTTTAATGGTTTGAGCCTGAAAGAGACACAGGCCTGTTGCCTAGGCCGAGCCCCAACCTGAGGGAATGTATGTATGCAGGGCATTAAATGGATTTTAGATGGGTGCATAGCATCAGTAGATGGCTATACATCGATAATTCTGATTTTGCAGATTTTAATGGGTATACTGTTTCATGGTTTGCGCCCAACATATAAGTACATGCCCATTCACAAGGTGTTATCTCAACCTTAGGGATAAAAAGGACATACTATTGGATGTGTGAAATGTTCAATATGACCTTATAACCCACTGCCAAGGGCTGTACCAGTTGTTAAGGTCCCTTCATCCAGGTTATAGTCCCAAGCCACAGGCTAAGGCCTGTAACACTGCAAATGGCCTGAAACAACAGGTATAGCCAGTGACAGAAGGGCTATAAGGCTATTAGAACATTCCATCCACTGAGGATAAATTAAAAAAAGGGAGAAACAGAAAGATAAACATTGGAATATTGGAACAAAAGACTTTTACCAGCCATTATCAGCCCTGAGCCACTCCATGGCCTTCAGTTAAGCTAACAACATTCCAATGTTGTAATATGTATTATAAATTAGTGTTTGTAACATTTGTTTTGTCTTTCAGAAATATAAGACTAGAATTTAGTGGGCTATGTTAAATTGCAGATGTTTGATTGGAGCAGTAAGAGAGGTACTTATTTTGTCATATATGACCTGAGGAGTTTAGTTTTTAGATCTCGCCTGAGCATGCGCAGACACTCAGGAACTGCTCATCAATTAAAAAAATCAAAAAGGGCTTAGAGCCCGCCTATTACTTACCATTAGTTGACTTCGATATCACTCTCATTTCCTTGCTTCTCATTGGTTAGTTCTTCTTGTGTATGTCATGATCAGTGGAGAATAGATCAAGAACAGTTTCCTGTCTACAGCCAATGTCCTTCCACTGGCTGTGTGCTTGCAGAGGCAATTTGTTTATTCTTCTAGTGAATCACTGCACAAGAGTGCATCTTTTTTGCAGGCTGTCTCTGCCTGCCCCTCCTACCCTTCCTGCATTCCATGGTTACTTGCCTGTCTCTCCCACCAACTCCTTCCCGTCGCTTCTTGCTCCCCCATGCTTGCCTGTCCACCAACTCCATTCCCATCGACCCCAGTTGCTGGTTGCTCCCATCATTACTTGCCTCCTTTAACCTTAGCCTGCCTCCATCCTTGCTTGCCTGCCTTCCAACCCCGTTATTGCTTCTCCCTTCCCTGCCACCACCCCACCACAAAAAAAGTGCTATGACCGCATCAGGGTGCCTTTATTTTCTTTACTTTAAGACATATTGCACAGCAGCCCATATTAAAAAAATTTACAAAGCCGATAGATCTTGCATAGATGAAACCTACTAGCTTTGCCAATGTTTTTTTTTTTTTACTCTCAGGCAGCTTGCACAGGTTTGCTGTGCAAAATGGCTTTAAAAACTTTGACAAGGCCAATAGATCTCATATAGGCAATACCCATTGGCTTTGCCATTGCTTGTTAGGTCTGGCTTTTGACCGCACATTTGTCAAACGTACCTTTTGTTAACAATATACATAGAGTGTCCTTTGGATCCTCCCTTTTTAACTGTTGGCTTTCTTCAACAAGCTCTTTGGACCAAGCTCATTCAGTCATTGGCTTAATTCTTTGTCAATCACGTCTTCACCATTGGAGTATTACTCTCACCTAATGGCTGTTTCAGTGTATGATTCTGCCTCCACTTGCATAGAACTGTACAAGGGGCTTCTTCACAACTACAACCATCTCTGTCCGCTGCAGCTTTCTCCCTCCCATGTGTGTCGCTTTATTGTGCTAACGCAGCATGCATTTTACGCTGCATGAATTAAACCTAGAGCTATTGGCTTATTGCTTCAGCTGACACGGCATTTGCTGTTTTCGGCGCTGTTAGGAAGAAAAGTCCTAATATTGAAACCATTAAGGAGCCAGGAAATGATTGCACTAGTTTGTTTCTACATCATTGCATAGCCTCACTGTAGTAAACCAGTTAACGTCCAAGTGGATCAGTGAGTCTCATAGGCCTCACGTCCCTTGCAGTGATTTATTGCATCAGAACCTCCGGTCTCCAGTTTTACAGCCAAGTTGCAACTTTGGTTTTTTTCGTCCACCTTTTAAGGTCTCAGCTAGCGTAGGCTGCGCTTGCGCTTCTCCATTGGCTGTCTTCCTAAACGGCGGCCAGCCATTGGAGAAGAGGTTTGTTTGTCAATTTAAGCCCCGTCTTTTTCGGATTGAGGGGTGTGTTTTTTCGTTTCTTTCTCTCCTCTTCCCATTGGCTGGAATGTAAACAACAACAAGTCAAAACACGCCCGTTGTTTACATTCCAGCAAATGGGAAGAGGAGAGAAAGAAAAACACGCCCCCCAGTCTGAAAATGACAGCGCGTTTCGAAGATCCATTTCTGCTTGACCTCGGAGAAACATGGTGGTGTTCATGGTGTGGTCCACCGCGTATGTGATTGTTTTTATTGTGTGGTTGCCCACCCAGTGACTTTTTCCCAGCATTTATATTTTTAGTTCCTAAGCGGGTGCCCACCCCGCTGTTTATTTTCAATTCGGAGGGAGCCTACCCCTCATCTGCCACGTTTTCACCGCCGAAGCCCGGGACTGCAGGGAATCACCGCCGTGGCCGGGGATTACAGGAAGTCAGGCACGGCGTGGGGGACTTCCAATTTCCAAAGAGGAAGTCCCGCGCCCGCCACCGGAAGAAAAAGAGAAGCTGCCGGTGCGGCGCTCCCGTGGTTAAGGGAGAGCCCCACAGACACCCCTGGTGCAGCCCGACGGCGGAGGGGACGCGAGGCATATTGCCGGTGCCTGCCCCCACTGCGGGATAAGCAAGGGAGAATGTCAGAGTCCTCCGCCCCAGCCGGTGAGTTTAGAGGAACTAGATCGGAAGAGACCAAGGGATGCATGGAAACCACGGACAGAGCAGGTGAGAACACGCACACGGAAGGAATGGGGCATGGGCACAGGCGAGTGGTTGACTTGCATGCACAGAAGGCAGGTTATTGACCGGCACTAAGCACGCAGAAGGGCAATGAACAAGGCAGGCGCACCGGACATGAAGAGTACACATTCCAATGGCATGTACACCTGACGGGTAATGGTGAGGGCACCAGTGGCTGGAGAGGCGTAGGACGAAGGCCCAGAACACGGGGCCCGACAATCACAGATCATGTGTACTGGCTCTGTTCTTGCTTGTAATGTTTGTTATTGCTGGCCAGTTCACACTTACATTGTAGTGCAGTGCAGGTGGGTTTGCACGGAGAAGCGCTAAACGTGCAGGGCTGCAGAGCCGGTGAGCTGCAAGAGTCGCTGGGTTTGTGACTGGGCTCGGTTCTCGAGGTGTCCCCCTGCCTTGAACGACGCAGTGACAGCGGGGCAGTTTCGCACTCCACACAATGCGCCGCTCCGACCTCGCACAGGTTAACGGGGGCAAGCCGTTCAGCCTGAAATGTGTTATTTGAGAACATGAATTGCAGACTGGCAGACGGCACCCCCTCTTCTCCAGGAGTGATTGCACACGCTGCTTGCAGACCACATGCGCTGCATTTTCTCTGCCTCCTAGACAGCACGCATTGGTCAGTGTCACAGTTAGCTGGAATGCTGATGTTCACAATTCGATTTCCAAACCACCAGGCCCTCTTTCGGCCTTGTTTGGGCTAAACCTTGCATTCGCGTGTGTGGCTCTCTGTGTGTGGCTCTGTGTGTGTGTGTGTGGCTCTGTGTGTGTGTGTGTGTGTGGCTCTGTGTGTGTGTGTGTGGCTCTGTGTGTGTGTGTGTGTGTGGCTCTGTGTGTGTGTGTAGCTCTGTGTGTGTGTGTAGCTCGGTGTGTGTGGGTCTGTGTGTGTGGGGGGTTCTGTGTTTGTGTGTCTGTTCCCTGATTGTGCCCGTTTTCTTGCCTCTGTTCCCTGGTTGTGCTCGTTTTTCTTGCCTCTGTTCCCTGGTTGTGCTCATTTTCTTGCCTCTGTTCCCTGGTTGTGCTTGCTTTTCTTGCCTCTGTTCCCTGGTTGTGCTCGTTTTTCTTGCCTCTGTTCCCTGGTTGTGCTTGTTTTTCTTGCCTCTGTTCCCTGATTGTGATCGTTTTCTTGCCTCTGTCCCTGATTGTGCTTGCTTTTCTTGCCTCTGCCCCCTGGCCGTGCTCGCTTTTCAAGCCTCTGTTCCCTGGTTGTGCTCGCTTTTCTTGCCTCTGTTCCCTGGTTGTGCTCGCTTTTCTTGCCTCTGCCCACTGGTTATGCTCGTTTTTCTTGCCTCTGTTCCCTGGTTGTGCTCTAAAATCGATTGCAAAAAATGGAGCATGGGTGGATACATAAAATAAACATGGTTGGGTAAAACATACACAGGTATGGCCTATCACAAATATGTAGTATAATCTATTCGAGTAGTTCCGCATGTGAAAGAATATAATAATGTAAAACAGTTGATTGGTCTTAGCTGGAGACAGTTCTGAGAATACAAAGTGCATGTACGTCAATGCGAGATGTAAAACAAATAACAAAACTTGGTATAGAAGATCAGCACTTCACTTCAATTACTTTAGAGCTAGCGTGTGTGTGGCTCTGTGTGTGTGTGTGGCTCTGTGTGTGTGTGTGGCTCTGTGTCTGTGTGGCTCTGTGTGTGTGGCTCTGTGTGTGTGTGTGGCTGTGTGTATGTGTGGCTGTGTGTGTGTGGCTCTGTGTCTGTGGCTCTGTGTGTGTGGCTCTGTGTGTGTGGCTGTGTCTGTGTGTGTGGCTCTGTGTGGCTCTGTGTGGCTCTGTGTATGTCTCTGTGTATGTGTGTGGCTCTGTGTGTGTGTGTGGCTCTGTGGGTGGGGCTCTGTGTGTGTGTGGCTCTGTGTGTGTGTGGGTGCAAATGCAATAGGTCTCACATTTGCGAGAGATTAAGCTATTACTCTACTACTCTCTAATGCATATCTATTGCCAGTGTAAATGACAATACCATATATTTATCGGTTTTAAAAAAAACAATAAATGAAAAATATTACATTTGCAAGGCCAATAGCTCTAACTTTAACAAAGACGAGACCATTGCATTTTAAATGCTTGTTGAGAATAGCTGATTAAAAAAAAACTGTACACCATTTTAAAGGAGAAAAAAAAAACTGCACACCATTTAAAGGAGGAAAACAAACACAATTGTAAACGGCGTGAATGTCAAACATAAGATTTGTGACAAAAAGTAAACTTAATTAAAATAAAGACTGCAGGAATTTCAGTTTGCTCTCTAAACCAAACACCATGTTTTAGTCCTGGGTTTCACGAAACCACGCAGTGCATTCGAGGAACTGTTTTCTTTGGTTGCTTTAATTTAACCAATTGGACCAACACCTGATAATGCTGATTTGTAAAAGCTCAGAATTGTTTATAGAGAACATTGTAATGAAGTGAGCCAGTTGGAAAGACCACTGATAGCGCTGACTTGTAAAAGCTGAGGACTGTTTACAGAGAATGCTGTAATTAAAAAGCAGGGCCTTCATCCAAGAGCTTGGAGCCACTCAGGTGGCAGGTAAGTTCTTTATTTCATACTAAGCCTATGGGCTACAACAATAGCTGGTAGGTCCTGTCAAGGGTCCATTCCCTTGCATTTAAAATAAAGGGACAGATGTTCGCAATCACTCAATTTCTAACGTCTAGCTTACACATTCACCCAATAACAACCCGTTAAATGCTCTAACATGGACACACAAAGACAACAAATACCCACACCTCTTTGAAGATGATTCAACAAGCAGGTTGTGACTAACATTGCACAGTCATCCAAGACCTGCAAGTCTTGTAACCTACTTGGACATGAGGCCTACCACTATATGTCTGTATATTCACAATGATGTTGTACCACGTAAGCGTGTTGGGCATGTAGTCTTGGATGCCCAGTGACTCGACTACATGTTGAATGAAGGCTTCATTCAACAAAGGATTTCCCAATGACCCTTCTGTCAACACATTCAAGGAACAAACAAAACTAAAATTTGAAGTTTACCCATGCATAACCTCAACTCGCTCTCTCTCTCTCTCGCTCTCTCTCTCTCTCTCTCTCTCTCTCGCTCGCTCTCTCTCTCTCTCTCTCTCTCTCTCTCCATTCGGAGACACAAGATACTATTGAGTGCTTAGCGAATTAGCTTTCCATTGCACAAGCGATTTTTAGGATTGGTGTTAGCGAACACCTTTTTATTTTACTAAAATTGTTTGTATACTATAATTACTTACAGGGGCTTTTAGCCAGTCTGCTGCATCTGCTGCATCTGTTGTTATGTTATTGTGATATTCACATTTTTCTTACATCCACTACAACCTACAGCACGGACAAGGGGGTCACCCCACTTCAGCCATTGGCTGACTTCACTAGGTGTAACACCATTCTGCCCTTTCTCAAGTAGCATATCCACACACAAAGTAATTCCTTTCAATGTATTGGTCTACTATGGCAATGTGTGCTTTTTGAGACCAAAACATATTTTTGTTTTTAACCACAGTCTTATTTGTTTAGATTGACGAGGACCCAGCGACTTACCCAACAATAACTTTTTGCAAACGCAGTGGCAAAACAAAAATCACCGACAAAGCAGAAGGGCTGGCTGCCAACAACAGACCTGTTGGCTTTACCAATGCTTTTTCCATAGCTTCTCCTCCTCCACGTCAAGTCTGGTTCGTCCACAAAGATTTTAAAGATCAAATTAACATGAGGCATCCCCACAGCACATAGACAAGAGAGCTCTAGTTTTCACTAAAGATTACACTTGTACCTGTTTTATTAGTTGCTTGTGAATAATGAAGACGTATTATTCTGAATGCAAAACCTCGGGTTGGGTATTAGTCTATATAATGTATGGCAATCGTGTGTCCTAGGAAAACTGGTGCCACCTTTTGCACCAGTACCCATTTTGTAAGCCCTTTCCACCGCCACTGATCCCCTGTGCTTCACAGTGCACTAGAGTGTGCAAGCACTGTATAAAGTCCTGTTTCACACCGGCGTGCTGCACGTGCGTTGTGATGTCAGAAGTTATGAAAAGACTCCTAAGTCGATGACCCATCATGGCCATTTAGGCCAGACACAGCTTTCCCCTGTGTTCTTTCAGCAGCGTCACGTCATGGGAGAGGTGGTCAGTGGCTGGGGAGCTCTCTGTTTACCTTCACTCTCCCTCAGTGCAAAAGCTAGAATAAATGCTCAAAGAATAGAGAATTCTGGCTCAATCCACCCAAATGGTTTCAGAGGTGGCTATGTTTGGCCAAAGCTGCGACAGTGTAAGCAAGGAGTAGAAAGTGCTGTATATGAAGTGCAATACGTAACTTCCTGCTGGGGCTCTGCAGAAGCGCGTGCTACTTATCAGTGGCTACTTCCAGGATAGGGTTGTATTTTGACCAATGCTTATGGATCATATTTTTCATATCCTTTGATTGTGCAGCAAACATATTATACATTTCCACGATATAATGTTAATGTACTTGATGTTTATTCTCTTTCAGCGTGAGCTAAATATAATGTTTCATTTGTGAAACTTCTCTTTATCAATATATTCAATATTCAGGGAATAGTATACTATAAGAAATAAAATACACCCATGTGTATGTAACTAGGGTATTGTATGTCATCTAGGTGTATGACATTGTTAAGCATTTGGTGTGTAGCCTTGTGCCTCTATAAGCTCCTTTGTGACTTCTAAAATCTAGCTTTGCACAATTGAGGTTACTTTCTCATATAAATATCACACCGGTCATACCACATGAAATTGTACCACTCCATCTACAACCACCACAGTCATCCATTTATTTCCACTTCTTCACACTAGGCCCCACTCACTTTATCTTCACCCAACCTCACTCACCAGTACCCTATACCAACCCAAGCCACCCCATTCCATATACTGCCAGACCAAAGCAAATCATACCCTACCTATAGTTGTTGGGAATATCGAACCCAGAATATCGATGGGACACTAGTTTGTTACTACAGTATCAAGGGACAAAATATGGAAAGTGCACAGGGGAAGGTAAGCATTTACTATTATTTACTCCACATCTGAGGACCTTGAAGATTTGTATATCACCAAGGTACATATATGAGCAGAAAATGCATAGAAACTTGCCTGTCAACATTGTGGGCCTCAATATTGGAGCAATATTCTGTCACTTTGGTAGTCGGGACTCCATATTCTCAGCTCATACACACACAGCCGTATCATAATGTGCCACCCAATTCCACAGAGCAATAGATTTCTTGAGGGCTTCACTGGAATGGTCTTTTTTGTCAGTTATTGAAATCTGTCGCAGAATGAGAGAATCTTGTGACCTAATGAGAGAAACAAACCTATTTTTGGTACTTTGTGCAATGTATCAAGTCAAGTCAAGTCAAGTCATAACACTTATATAGCGCACTACATACCCAGAGGGTTTCAAGGCGCTTAGGAAGGGGAGGTGGATTATTTGTCAAATATCCACGTTTTAAGCTGCTTTCTGAACGCTAGGTGATACTGGGTGAGGCGAAGGTAAGCGGGGAGTGAGTTCCATGTTTTGGCAGCCAGGTATGAGAAGGATCTGCCTCCCATGGTGGTTTTGTTGATGCGAGGTACAGTGGCGAAGGCTTGGCTGGAAGAGCGCAGTTGGCGGGAGGGGGTGTAGAAGGACAGTCGAAAGTTGAGGCAATCTGGTCCGATGTCGTAGAGTGATTTGTGTGCGTGGGTAAGCAGTCGGAAAGTAATCCTCTTATTGACGGGTAGCCAGTGGAGGTCTTTAAGGTGACCAGAGATGTGTTCGTTGCGTGGGATGTCTAATATGAGCCTGGCTGAGGCGTTTTGGATTCGTTGTAGTTTCTTCTGGAGTTTAGCGGTGGTACCTGCGTAGAGGGTGTTTCCGTAGTCCAGTCGGCTCGTGACTAGAGCGTGGGTGACTGTTTTCCTTGTTTCGGAGGGGATCCAGCGAAATGTTTTTCTGAGCATGCGAAGAATGTTAAAGCAGGAAGAGGATACGGCGCTGACTTGTCTGTTCATTGAGAGTGAGGAATCCAGGATGACGCCAAGGTTCCGTGCGTGGTCTGTCGGGATGGGTGCATTTCCGAGGGCTTCCGGCCACCAGGAGTCGTCCCATGCAGAGGGGGATTTACCTAAGATGAGGACTTCTGTTTTGTCTGAGTTCAGTTTCAGACGGCTTTGTTTCATCCATTCGGCGACTTCTTTCATTCCTTCGTGTAGGTTAGTTTTGGCGGTGCTGGGGTCCTTGGTGAGAGATAGGATCAGTTGAGTGTCATCCGCGTAAGAGATGATGTTGAGGTTGTGTTGGCGGGCGATGGCCGCGAGGGGGCTCATGTATACGTTGAAGAGGGTGGGACTGAGTGAGGATCCTTGTGGTACGCCGCAGATGATTTCAGAGGCCTCGGACTTGAATGGTGGGAGGCGGACTCTCTGGGTTCTTCCGGTGAGGAACGAGGTGATCCATTCCAGTGCCTTTCCTTGGATTCCGATGTTTCTGAGGCGTTGTAAAAGGGTGCTGTGGCAGACTGTGTCGAAGGCTGCAGAGAGGTCGAGGAGGATGAGGGCGACTGTGTCTCCATTGTCCAGTAGAGTTCGAATGTCGTCTGTTGCTGCGATGAGGGCGGTCTCAGTGCTGTGTTTGGCTCGGAAGCCAGATTGTGAGGGGTCGAGTGATTTGTTGTCTTCGAGGAAGGTGGAGAGCTGGTTGTTGACAGCTTTCTCGATGACTTTGGCCGGGAATGGAAGAAGTGAGATGGGGCGGTAGTTTTTGAGTTCGGTGGGGTCTGCTGTTGGTTTTTTCAGAAGGGCGGTGAGTTCAGCGTGTTTCCAGTCTTCTGGGAAGGTAGCGGAGTTGAAGGAGCAGTTGATGACGTCTCGGAGGTGCGGAGCTATGACGGAGTCTGCTTTGTTGAAGATGTGGTGGGGGCATGGGTCTGTGGGGGATCCAGAGTGGATGGAATTCATCAGGCGGATGGTGTCCTCAGTGGAGATTGGGTTCCAGGCGTTAAGGGTGTTAACGGGGGGAGGATGGTCAGCTGATGGTAGGGTGGGTTGCCTTCCGGGTTGGTTGTCAAAGCTGTTGTGGATGTCAGCAATCTTGTTGTGGAAAAAAGAGGCTAGGGAATCGCAGAGGGTTTGAGAGGGGGTGATGTCGTTAGAGTTGGCCGAGGGGTTGGAAAATTCCTTGACGATGTTGAAAAGTTCCTTGCTGTTGTGGGCGTTGTTGTCAAGTCGATCTTTGAATGCTGTTTTCTTGGCTTTTCGGATCAGTTGGTGGTGAGTACGGATGGCGCTTTTGAAGGCGTCCTTGTTGCTGGTGGATGGGTCTTTTTTCCAGGCCTTTTCAAGGGAGCGGCACAGTTTCTTGGATTTCTTGAGGTCGTCGTTGAACCATGAGGCCTTCTTGAAGCCAAGTTTGTGTTGACGTTTTTTCAGTGGTGCTAAGGTGTCGGCGGTGTTGGATAACCAAACGGTGAGGTTGGAGGCGGCTTCGTTGGCGTTAGAAGAGAGGGCTGGGGAGGATTGAAGGAGTGATGTGGAGATCTGCTCTGTGGTGATTTTGTTCCAGTTTCTTTGCAGAGTTGGTTGGGGGTGGTTGATGGGTTTCGGCTTGTTGTAGATGAAGTGAACGCAGCTGTGGTCAGTCCAGAGGAGATCCGTAGTGTGGCTGAAGGAGACATGGTTGCTGGAGGTGAAGATGGGGTCGAGAGTGTGACCTGCGATGTGGGTGGGGGAAGTGACCAGTTGTTTAAGTCCGAGGTTGGCGAGGTTGTCCAAGAGGGTGGCGGTGTTGCGGTCGTTGATCTTTTCAAGGTGGAAGTTGAGGTCTCCCAGAAGGATGTAGTCTTTGGAGGGGAGCGCGTGTGGAGTGATGAAGTCCGTGATGTCTTCACTGAATTTTGCGCGGGGTCCAGGTGGTCTGTAGAGGAGGGTGCCTCTGAGTGTGGTCTTGGGGTCGATGTGGATCTGGAAGTGAAGGTGTTCAGAGTTGGCGAGGTTGACGTCAGAGCTGGTTGAGATGCGGATGGACTTCTTATGGACGATAGCGATTCCACCTCCTGTATGGTCGGTGCGGTCCTTGCGTGTGATCTTATAGTCATCAGGGATAGCGATGGCGATGTCAACAACGAGCTAATGCTAGGATACATACACCAATTCCCAAAAAATATTTAGCTTGCACACCAAGCACATCTGGGCTAGGTATCGGAGCGATGACACTTCTGGAGCATTAAAATCCTTGGTTTTGTGAAGTTGGAGAGAGTGAGAGGCCACGAATCTGGTGGGAAAATTGGTACCTCGTTTTAGCTCCCACCGACAGATGCAAAATGTCAATAGACAGAGTCTTAAGAATAGCTCAGTGAGCTGGAGGTGAAAGTGCATTTTTCTGGAGGACACCAGTGTGAATCCCAGCAGGGAAGATTTAGTCTTCCATCCTTCTTAGATCGGTGAATTGAGTATTATCAGTTGGGCAATGGCAACATCTGTCACTGGCAGCAGTTAGACATGGCAGACGTATGGTCTTCAACATTAACTTAAAAACAAGGACAGTGATCACTAACTTAGCACACACCACATCCTGAACTGTTCATTAGCACTTTACGTGTAGCTGTCACTAGTATGAACCAACTTGTTAGTGTTCTTTCTGTGACCTCACACAGATGAAATGCTGAGCCTACATTGCCAATATTTAAACTTGCGTTTCAGATTAACTGCTAGCCAAGACACCTGTCGCTCAACCGTCTGAGCTATGTTAGCGGTTCTACCGCTTTCTGTAAGTTTCTAACTGGTTTCTGTCCACCTAAGGCTCTTCGCGTGGCACCCAACGCTGCTTGTGTAATAGGCGACATATGTGTTGTTGTCCGTGCGGCCTTCCCTACGGAAGTTACCTCTGCTATTCATTAAAGCATCTTTCCTCGGTACATGCCATGGGCGGCGACTCCTGGTCTCTGCATGTTCTACTGGTGAGACCTCTTTAGGAAGCCCTGGCAGGCCTGCCACTGGCACCCCCTGGTAACAACCCCTCCCCGCAGCTCCAGCGTGTGCCTGTCTAGAGAAGTTACACTTTAGGCGAGGACTTCCAGAATAGAATACGTCTTCTCAACACCAGCATCCCTATTCCTAGGCAAATGATTCCTGTACTAAAAATGTTTTCCATAATAGCATCTCTCCACAGTCTCAGCATGGCCCCCCTCCCTCCCTCCACCCCGTAGCAGCGGCTCCTGCTGCTTGCAATAAAGTGCTTCATATAATCATTCCGCTCGCGCACTGAACATGGCGCCCTATAAAGTGCTCGGTGCCAGCAGGAGTAAAGTTATTGTCTATTTCCGTCACGTGGCTTGGCGCGCACTTGCAGCCAGACATCACATTATGTTGCGTTATGTGCATTTGTGTAGCGCATTTTCAACATTTGTATAGTGCCGAGGCGCTTTTGGAATCTGGGTGCCTTTTACACCCCTGGGTACTCGTTGACTGGAGTTTGCTAATAGCATTTGATTGTGTTTTATTCAACGATGGAAGTGCATGAAGAAAAGTAAGGGAACCGTGGGCGTGGACAGCGAGTGTGAGGGGCGGGGTCAGAGATATGGCTAAAAATAACATATTCTGTCATTTTGTTGTTTGCTTGTCACCCACGGGTAAATGCATATAAAATATAATGCAAACACTTTAAATGAAAAATAAATGGAACTTGAAATTATTCTGTGGGAAATGCATTTTATGGAATGATGGTGGTGAATGCAATCACTTCAGATGTTTGTGGGTGTAACCAGATGACAACTGACTTGAATCCTGGTGGGCGCATTGTGGAAATAGTGACATGCATATATAATGCTAAGTGGTCCAAGCCTGTGACAAAAAGCACTGTATGTCATTAGTTTGAAAAATGTATTATATACCGTACACTATAAGCAGGGCCACTGGAATTATGTGATTTTGCGGCTGTGGCGATTTTCATATAATTATAGATTTGCTGCATTTGCCACTAAATCCAACATCTGCAGCCTAATCTGCAGATTTTAACAACAAATATTTGGTTTCTAGCTCAAACGGTTCAAAAGTTACTAAAAATGCAACAACATGTGTTGTCTCGCAATTGAAGGACCTTTGCAAAACTGGACTGGTCACCTTTCTGCAGCTTATTGATATATTTGAGTGCTAAATTTGTACTAATGTAATAAAACCAAGGCCCAAAAAGTGATGCCAAGTTTTAAAATGATGTAATAATGTTGTAATACTATTACAAAATGAGCCACATTATGCCGCATAATTTGACTTTCTTTGCCACATAATTTACTCAACCCTGCTGCATAATTTGGCCATCTCCTCCCGCATTATTCCAGCAGCCCTTACTATAAGAAAGGTTGCACACGCCGTAAATAGGCTGTCACACTATGTGCAACAAGATTTTATGGGTATTTACATTATTTTCAGAAGCTATGTTTTAGTAGTATGCTGATTGTACCGAGAGCATACCATTTTTATTGGACAGGGAGATTGCATTTCTTTCAGATGGCACGCATCGTGGAGAGACGGCTTGCTTCTCCTTTAGCTGTGTCTCCCTCCTCTCGCTTAATGGTAGATGAGTCCCTTCCTATATAAAGTGTGGGAACTGTTTTGAATAAACTAATAAAATCTCGGTAATGTTGTTCCCCGTTTCCTGTCCATTTCGACCTCTGGTTTTGTTTCGTGTTGGGATGGGATCATGTTACATAGTACCTGGCGAGCAAGGCTTCAATTACCGCAGTGTTTGTCGAGTCAGTGTATTGTAAGTTAGGAGCTATATCATGTTATAGATGTGTGTGGCTTTCTGCAGCTGTCTGGCCGGCCTCTAAAGGCACCGGTCTGTCCAATTCCACAGCTCTCAAATAATGGCACAGCCCAGCTGTCAATAGTGCAGCAGGTGCAGTGGCTCCAGGGCCCATGGGTTTTCGAGGTCCACTGTCCCCCTACTATAGCAGTTTGTCCACTATCAAACCCGGGATTGGGAGACCCCTATTTTCTTGTTTGCTCTTGGGATCGCCCCAGCCTCGCTAATGCACTGCCTGGGTGTGTCTGTCCTGGTCACGAGCTCTGGCAGACGCGCATGCGCGCTCCCTCGGACCACACAAACCCCTTAACAATCACAGTGTACGTTAATTTATCTGGATGCGTAGTGATTTCTTTCTTTTAATAGTTTCTATTTTCCCTTGTGATTCCAATCGTTTCCATATCTCTATATTTTTATCTTCCTGCCGGCTGCGGGATGTTTTTACCTTTTATGGTTGGAGATTCTCTGCTACAGTTCAGGGCTCCTGCCCACGCTTGAGGGGACCAGCGTGGCCCCCGAGGGGCTGCAGTCTAGCACCAGCATAGTAGAGTGAAGCCCAGTATGGGTTAGTGCGACCGAGTGATGAGGAAGAAAAGTGAGCACAAATGACCCACAGGATGCAGCACAAGTAGTGCAACTCACTCAAGAGTATAGTCACACTGTTAGCCACTATAGGCCGCAGTGTACACAGCCAGGCCAGTGTCACTCACTCAAAGGACAGGGGCGTGTGTGAGTCAAAGACAGGGCAGGGCCATGACAGTGAGACTAGAGTGACTCATAGAACCCACAAAGGATGCATCGAGCTCGAGGAAGCTCACTAAAATATGCACTAGTGCAGATCACTGAGAGGAAACAGCAGGGCAAGTGTGACTCACACGAGGGACAGAGAAGGGCTAGCGCTGGTTACTTACAGTTTATATCCAGGATAATGCTATTCATGCAATGAATAGAGTGAGGCTAGCACCGGCTACTCAAACTATACGACAGGGCCAGTGTGATCCACACAGGGATACAAGGCTTGTGCAACTCACACGAGGGACAGAGAAGGACTAGTGCTGGTTACTCACAGCTTACATCCAGGATATTGCTATTCATGCAATGAATAGAGTGAGGCTAGCACCGGCTACTCAAACTATACGGCAGGGCCAGTGTGATCCACACAGGGATACAAGGCTTGTGCAACTCACACGAGGGACAGAGAAGGGCTAGTGCTGGTTACTCACAGCTTACATCCAGGATATTGCTATTCATGCAATGAATAGAGTGAGGCTAGCACCGGCTACTCAAACTATACGGCAGGGCCAGTGTGATCCACACAGGGATACAAGGCTTGTGCAACTCACACGAGGGACAGAGAAGGGCTAGTGCTGGTTACTCACAGCTTACATCCAGGATATTGCTATTCATGCAATGAATAGAGTGAGGCTAGCACCGGCTACTCAAACTATACGACAGGGCCAGTGTGATCCACACAGGGATACAAGGCTTGTGCAACTCACACGAGGGACAGAGAAGGGCTAGCGCTGGTTACTCACAGCTTACATCCAGGATATTGCTATTCATGCAATGAATAGAGTGAGGCTAGCACGGGCTACTCAAACTATACGACAGGGCCAGTGTGATCCACACAGGGATACAAGACTTGTGCAACTCACACGAGGGACAGAGAAGGACTAGTGCTGGTTACTCACAGCTTACATCCAGGATATTGCTATTCATGCAAAGAATAGAGTGAGGCTAGCACCGGCTACTCACACTATACAGCAGGGCCAGTGTGATCCACACAGGGATACAAGGCTTGTGCAACTCACACGAGGGACAGAGAATGGCTAGCGCTGGTTACTCACAGCTTACATCCAGGATATTGCTATTCATGCAAAGAATAGAGTGAGGCTAGCACCGGCTACTCAAAGTATACGGCAGGGTCAGTGTGATCCACACAGGGATACAAGGCTTGTGCAACTCACACGAGGGACAGAGAAGGGCTAGCAATAGTCACATGAAGCCTTGAAAGGATAGGGTGGGGCCAGCCCAGAACACTCAAAGTATACAGCAGAGCTGGTGTTATTTACACAAGGATACAACAAGGCTTGGGCGACTCACACAAGCGACAGAGTAGGCTAGTGCTGGTTATGAAAGCCTATAGCCTGCATGGTACTGTCTATGCAAAGAATGGAGCAGGGCTAGCACGGGTTACTCAAGGTATACAGCAGGGCTAGTGTGATTCACTCGGGGATGCAGAAGGGCAAGTGCGACTCACACAACGGACAGAGATGAGCTAGCACTAGTCCTCGAAGCCTACATCCAACATCGAGCTATGCACGGAAAGGATACAGTGGGGCTAGCTCAGGTCACTCAAGTATACAGCAGGTCTAGTGGGATTTACTCAAGGATACAACAGGGTTTGCACAATTCCCTCCAAAGGACACAGCAGGTCTAGTACTGCTTACACGACGTATAAAACAGAGTTTAATGGCAAAGACAAAGAGCAAAACTAGGAAAGACTACTCAAATGATAACTCGTGTGTATCGTGGCTTACTCTGAATACAGCAGGCCGTCTCAGCTCACCGAAATAAAGCAAAGGCCAAGCCCAGCTCACTCAAGCTTTGGAAGACGAGTAGTTAGTTCTCTATGGTTTACTCAAAGGATACATTTTGACCACAGCTTTCCCCTCTCAGGCGAGGGCAGGGTTAGCAAGCCTTACTCAAAGGATGGAGCAGGGCTAGAATGCCTCACTCAAGAGATAGAGCAGGACAAGTGTGTCTCGCTCAGATGATACAGCTGAACCACATTTCACTGCTCTAAGGCTAGAGCAGGGTTAGCAAGCCTTACTCAAAGGATGCAGCAAGGCTAGACTGCCTCACTGAAGAGATAAAGCAGGGCAAGTGCACAGATGACACAGGTAGACCACAGTTCTCCGCTCTCAGGTAGGGTTAGCGAGCCTTACTCGTAGGATGGAGCAGGCCTAGAGTGCCTCACTCAAGCGATAGAGCAGGACCAGTGTGGCTAGCTCAGATCATGCAGCTTGACTACTGCAGCTCGGTAGAAGGACTCACCTGCCAGGTGTCACTCCTCACCCCATTTCTGTAAATTGGGCTCAGAGTGGCACAATTCAAGGTGCACAGACCAATGAGAATCCATTAATCGAATATGGGGTGCAGTATCGTATATTTCGGTGAATCTGCTGTGCAATTGCAATGTGCTGTTCAGTTAAAAACGAGACTTGGGACACACTGACAGCTGGAGATCTGCTCATTGGCAAAATATAGGGTGCAGTGAAGCCGTGCTTGAGATGTATCATCGGATCCATATGGGGTAGCGAGCAGGTAGGCTGGAGGCGCGGCTTCAGGCTGGAGGGAAGGGAGCAGGAAGGGTGTGGAGACACGGCTTCAGGCTGGTGGGGTAGATAGCAGGTAGTGAGATTGAGAGGGGAAGCTGCAGGGGATTTTCCCAAACCTACATACCCTAACCGTATGGTAGAGATTGGGCAGAATGGAGGGGCTTCGCCAGGGCTACATAACTGTAGTTCGGGGGGCTGCACTATTGGACTGTGGAGTAAACAGCTGGCAGGTTGAGGGGCTTCCTTAGAGCCACTCTACTGAGCTATGGAGTGGGTGCAAAACTTTGGGATTCTATTTCTGGAATTTGGAGGCCATCGTTGACAGGCTGGAGGTGCGCCGACTGAGCTGTGGGGCGTATATTCTTTGAAAGATTGACAGAGCCATGAAATAACGTGCACGGAAGGAACAAATTATGCTGCAGGGAAGACTAATATATGCTTCGAGAAAAGGCACGTTATGAGGCGTAATGCGGCAAATTTTGAGATTCTATTGCAGCATTATTTTAAAAATTTTACACTTCTTAACAATGGGCAATAGGGTTCATTATCAATTGAACATCCGAATATAGCATAAATTAAGAGAAAAATTACAACTTAATCTTAGTAATGGGCCTTCTACTCCAGGGTAACACGTGTTGCCATGTTTTCAGTACCTATTGATCAGTGTGAGCTACAACCATCTTTTAAAAATAATTAAAATCTGCAGAATATGCAGCAGGTGTGGCAGATACAGCAAATCCATATTTATGCAGAAAACCCGGCCGACGCAGGATCGCATAATTCTAGCGGTCCTGAATATAGGGTGTCCTTAGGTCATGTAGCGAGGCGCATTGGCTGAGCTGTGGGATTCTTATTATGGGAAATTATCACACACGTCACCCTCAATGCTTCAGTTATAGTAATAATGGCAGAGTTCGTAGCCTGGTTTTTGGCGTGTTCTGGGCGCAGGGAACCAGGTGCTTTTGGTCACCTTGTCCTGTTTCCTCAAAACAAAAACTTTAACGATGACAAAGGAGGTAGTGTGAAGGGCCAATAGGAGCGCCCAAAAGGCAGCCTGGCCTAGAAGGGAATTCTGGACGTGGTTTGATGTTCTCCCAGCTCTTCCGTTCTTTGATAGACAGTGGCCGTCGTGGCTTTGGGATTTTTCCCTTTAGGGCAGCTCTCGATGGATTAGTGCAATTGGCCATTAGTGCCCAGAAGTTCTACCTTTGCTCGCGACGCACAGTGAGTGACAGGCACTGCTTGCTGTCTCTGAAGAGATGTCTGCTGCCGGCCTGCACTGGGCTGAGGAGAAGAGGTTTCCTGCAGCAACCGTCACAACCCCTGTAACCACTCATCAGTGACCCCAAGTGATCGGGCATGGTAAAGTATAGGAAGAAGTCAAGAAGGTAACCCATATTGATGCTGCAGTGACCCCCAGTGGTCACATAGATTATGTCACTGCCTAAGATCATTGAGGAAATAAGACAAACATTAGGGTAGCGGTGGCATCCACTTCCCAGTTATAGTAAGGCATTGGCTGTGGTCCTAGAATAAGTCGAGGGGCACTGGTGGCGTATCGCCACTTACTGGCCGGCCTTCTTACAGCTGAGGTCAAGGCGAGCAAAGGGACACTGGTGCGGCCATAACTGCCTGCAAGAAAACCCGCTGCCACATTGTCATTCAGTTGAACCTTGCTGGGCTGTGGACAAGACAATTCTACCAGCGCCCTATACAAACACCCGTAGACGTTCATTGATGTAACAGTGACACCCAGCGGCCGGACACGGTGTTGAATTACCCTGTAGGAAGCAGACAATCAGGGCAGCAGCGACACCCATTGGTGATTCAGGTGCATTGGCTGAGGTGCGGACTCGTTGACATTGTGGAGTAGTGTGGCTCACTGGTTAGAGGCGGCAGGCCTGAGAGCAGAAGTCAGCCTGGGACCAGGGTTCAATTCCCGACGCGGCAGGGTCGTGGACCTTGGTCAGCAGACTCGATAATTCTCGCTTCGGTGCTTACTCTAATCAGGGGTTCCACTCGGCAACTCTGGGCATTAGCTTGCCTAATCTCCACAACGGCCCCACCAATTCCGGGGATGCCTGGCTCCACCTTGGGGACTCCCAGCAAGGGACCATCCCACAGGGAAAGCCAGGACGGGTTCCCCAGAGTTATACAGCGCCGGGACGCCCCGTTGCTGGGGCAGCTGTGCGCTTTACAAGTATACTACATTTACATTTACATTTACATTTACATTTACATTGACTCTGTACTCCCACCCAGTGGCAATTTAGGGCATAGCCAGGGCTGAGTGAGGTTCAGAAGGAACAGCCAGATATAAATGCAAGAGTGCTACCCACCGGCCATTTTCAGTAAGGCATTGGATGAGTCTTGAATATGTTAAGGGGCATCATTGGAACATTGCCACCCTGTGGTCAGTGTGAGTACACCATTAGTAGGGTCAAGTAGAAGGAATGCATAAACATGTCGTCACAGCCAATAATCTGGGATTGGCTAAGATTCTAAAGGGTGCTAAATTATGTTCTCTGCCTATCTTACTCCTGACTTTCTGTGGCTTCCGTACATTTTCTCTTAGTAAAAACTGGGGGAATTTGGCATCATTTTCAAAAGATATGAGTCATTTCTAAAACTTCTATTTTCTGCAGTGAGTGAAGAAACGTGAGTTTTCTGCAGATAGATGATAGATCTGCACTCTAGGTTTGGGCTGTCACTAGTGATGGGGTACTTCCACCACCATCAGTGTGAAAGGGATCAGGAATGCCTGGCTGCACTGTGGTGCTGCCAGACATGTGCCGCACAGACTTCCTGGCATGGAGATCACTAGGATGGACTCCTCCCTTGGCCTAAATTTAGTAATTGCTCCCTTTTGGAGAAGGATCAGAAGGGAGCGGGCGATGCGTTGGCTATCCCCCTTTCAAAAAGTACGGACTGGATTCCATTTTGAACATCCCTCAATGGATTCCAGCCAGGAGAATTCGGACCAGTAGCCAACCCTCAAAAATCTAACGCTTGTGGAGCAGACAAAAGGGTTCCGAGCTGGACATGGCTGGTAAAATTCCTCAGAAGATGGAACACCAATTCAGTCCTGTCTTAGGACTAAAAAGAGCATCATACCAGTGGGTCACTGTGCTAGTAAGGGTCTGAGTGGTTACTTATTTGGTAACGCTGGATATCGCAAAGTTGTAGTTGTTTCCCAGTCTCTTTGGTGCCTTGCCACTTTGCACAGGTGTTCTAACCTTGCTGTCCACTTGTTAAGCAACAAGTATTGGCAAAGTCAATAGGTCCCGACCATGGCAAATGTGCACGGTGGTCATCTTGGCACCGTTATTGTAAATATTCTAACAAAATGAGTTAGAAGATGTCTGCCGCATCCATGGTAGAGTTCTTTGATTGCATTTTATGAGTTTTAATAAATCCCCTACAAAGATGACTACCATAGATGCACTCTAAAGTTATCTGTATCCAAGTCCTAAGCATAATGATACTTGCTTCTTAAAAGGATGTGGAGGAACCCTCCCATGGGTTGAAGAGGCGGGTTAGCATAGAGAGAACGCCACCTTTAGTTGCAACATGGTAAACATTTAGTGAGTCACTTTGGTGACCCAGTGACACTAAGTAAAATCTCCAACCTTAACACAAGCGGTATTGCTACTACTCCAAGGCTATTAGTACTATCTGTAGGCCATGCACGGTCAGTCCCCAGCAGTGTTGGTCATCTGTTATTAGGTATGAATTGGGGACTGTGCCTGCCTACGGTGATCTACCGCCCAGTTGAGAGCTCATGGATTGAGTAGGCAGGTAGGCTGGACTGTTCCCCATTGCTTTCTGCAGCGTGGTTTAGCTAGTTGAGTTAATGCTCACTAGTAGTCTACAGGGCTAGATGGCTGATTGCACAATCCCGGACTGAGCAGAAACTGCAGAATTTGCTTCACTTCTCTCTCTGTTGAGCACTTTTCTGTCAACATCAAGTTTAACGACCCATCGAAAAATGAATTTGTAGGCCTGGCTTCCAAGTCGGCACGCACCTGTTGTAGGAGAACAGAGCCATCATTTTCCACAGTGCTTCAGGCGTGAAAACCACAAGCGTGTCCACAAAATGGAGTCTGATTCCTCAAGGGCAAGGCCCGGGAGATCAGGTCAGACTTGTTTTTTCTCTTGGACCACCCTAATGTTGCTCAAATGGTGAGTAGCAGAAGTCAGTCCAGCGGGCAGAGTTGTGATACACAGTGGCTGGCAGGCTTTTTTATGCGTATTATCTACACACCCGTTGATTGATGTCACAGTAGATCTAAAAAACACATAGCTGGTGCCGTCAAAGTAATTTTCTAGAATGCCTATTGGTGGTGATTGTTAATGATGTAGGACCGGGTAAAGCGAACTCTATTTTTTTTCTCTTTCCCTTTAAAAGTTTGACTATGCAATACCTGATTGACTTTTTTATGTTAGGTAGGTCCTATTGTCAAATGCTTATTACACTACTTTAAGACTAATTGTTCTTACAGGATACAGAGACTTAGGCCTTGAAAAACCTCACAGCATACATGCCCAAGCGAAACACGTGTCAGTGAAGCAAGTAGCACAACAACAGATACAAATAATAATACAATAAAACTCTTGATGTTTACAAATCCAGGGTTTAGTTTGAAAATTCAGGAAATGTTATCATTTGAAGTGAATAGCAATACAGAGTGCTGTTTTCATCTTTCCAAAAGATGTGCATACAAAATCTGGGTGGCGTGGTTAAACCCAGAGGAAACAACTGGCCTGTTCATGACTTATTCAAACTTGAATATGCGCTCGACCCCATTGGGCAAACAACACGCCCCATGCACAGCAGGGGAC
Source organism: Lissotriton helveticus (assembly GCF_964261635.1). NCBI lineage: Eukaryota > Metazoa > Chordata > Amphibia > Caudata > Salamandridae > Lissotriton > Lissotriton helveticus. The sequence goes on from NC_136068.1 coordinate 1,094,278,075, forward strand.
TGACCGCTTGCAGCAGTGCTTGCCGCAAGGCCTGGCCAGAGGCCAAATCCCAACTGCACACGTCCGAAGACCACAGAGAGTGGGGAAGTTGGCTGTACGTTTCCCAAAGGGGTTGGGTGTATGCTCAGGTTTGAATATGATTAAAAAAAGAAAAACAGAAAATCACAAAAAAGGGTAAAATTACATTCGAATCGTCTTTTAAAAATGATACAGTGACTGCATGAGAATATTTGGGTCCAGGTTGATTTGTCTGGACAGATTCAATACTGGTGAATAATGGACTGAGGCAGATTGCGTGTTTGCACCCGTTCTCTTCAGCCTTTTCAGCCTTTTCATATTGGCCCTCCCTGAGATGCTAGGTAGGTTGAAATTCCCTTTCCCCAAAAATAGGCGGGGTGCATACCCATAGTTTGATGTATGCAGACAACTTGGTCCTGATGGACGACACCCGGATTGGGCTGAAGCGAAAGTTAGAAACCTAACACACTTTCTGTAGAAAGAACTCCCTCACAGTACTCGTGGAGAAAACAAAAACCTTGATTTTCTAAAAACGGAAGGTGGAGTTCGCTTGGTTTCTGAATAATGTCCAGCTGAAGCATGTTAAAGATTACAAAAACCTGAGAATTCATTTTGCTTGGAACCTGAGGTGGGACAGTCTTATGAAGAGGGTAAAAGCTGGGCTCCTGATTTCGGTAAATACACAGAGAAGGTTTGATCGGAAGTATGGTGGTCTATCAGCAAAGCGTTTAAAGAAGGCGGTGGTAGGGAAATTAATACTGCGGGCTCTTCCTGGAGTAAAGTTGTTGGCTTTGGATCCACATGTGTGCTGGGGGTTCCTAGAGGACCCTTGTTTAAGGGCCATCCTGAGTCTCCATGCGAGCGCGATGATACAGGCTCTAAGGATGGAGTTGTCTTTTGGCTTGTGGACGTCATTGGCCAGATTGTGTGCGGTCAGATTTGCGCAGGGCCTAATGAATCAAGTTATCAATGACAAACTTTCTTGTGCAAAGACATTGGCCTGTTCATGGCTCAGTTTTCAAGAATCTTTTTAGTGTCAGTGGAAAAAATGTGGGAGAGCCTTTATTGTTTTGATTGAAAATACTCTCAGGGCAAATACCCTGAGGAGGCTTCTCAAGGAAAAAGCCATACTAGCTTCCGAAAACTATCTAGCCCCCATATGTTTAGTAGGCCATTCTTTGGAGTTCTTAGGAACAGTGACCTCCTTTCCATATTTGTCCCAGGTTCTAGAAAGGCAGTTGAGGTGTACTGTCCTTCAACTTTGTGCACGAATTGACCCTGTCTGGAGCATAGCTGTGTTTCAAAAGAGTTTTGGGTAATAATGGGTACTGTTTTGCACTTTAAAAATGAAGTACTCTGTTGTCCATTTGCTTTTAGATTGTACCTTCTTTCTCAGTGAAAAGAAAAATATCTGACCCCCCCTCTTTTCAAGGCATGGAGTTAGATGATGTAGCACAGCACTCTGCACTATATTTGCAATGAACCAGTTTGACTTTGTGGTGACAATTGCTCGATACATTCAACTCGTACAAAAACTGACATTTTAAAGCCTCGTATATATTGATGTGGCTGATATGTTAAGGGTAATCTGTTGTATCAGAACACAAGAAGGATTCTTATGGGGTTTCCTAATCTGAATTAAATATTAATATGTTGAAACGTGTGTGTAAAGGATGTTTTATTATTCTGTTGGATTGCCTTGAGTGGGCATGTTTATCTTCTAAATTAATTAAATTGTGATGTAGCTGCTTTATTTCTTTGTTTATTAAATGAATGAATTTTAATATATTTCACTCTTTTAAAGACTTGATAATGTGTATATTTCTATAAGATATATGTCTTGGAAATAAATATATTGACTGACAAAAAAAAGGTTAAAGTGACATTCTAATTTGGTTTTGAAATGAGAGAAAAACAAATTTGTAAAACACTAACAAAATTGGGGACCGAAATTCTCAACCTTGAGTTTACTGAGTTAACTCTATCTTGCATCCCTGCCATGCGCTATATATAGCTCATTCATACTAAATGACAACATTGATGATACAGCAGTCATATACAGCATAGATTTACTGAGTGTGCACACGTGGGTGCATACCATGGAAACTGTGTAAGCCCTGGAGGCAATCGTGGTGTATAAACGTGTGTGTATATTTATGTATATACACATGCATATATATGTATGTGTGTGTATATGTACATACATGTAGATCATGGAATCTATATATTATATGTATAATATCGCTCTCTCTCTCTCTATATATATATATAGTAGTTATTATAATCTATAAATTATAATTCATAACTTGCATAGCAAATGCAATGCCCAAGGCCTCTTCCTAGATGTAAGAGATATGACTACAAATGACATAAATGGTCTTAAGTTAATATTACCTATCAAATTACTGTTATTAATATGCCGACTATATGGTATTTTGGCCTGAGCGTGGGTTGTTGTTTAAGGACGCTGTTCTTTTAGGTGTTGTTGCTTTTTGGCATAACTAGCCTCTGGTCATAAGCATTGCATTTGGTGTGCGAGTTAAGATTATAAATACACAGAGAGAAGGATATGTTTCTATGTACACACAGAGAAGTGAGGCATCCAAATGCCGTTCACTCGACCCGCCACAAGCAGGCAATGTATAGCGACCCTTGCTGGTGGCGTCTTTACCTGCGCCGTAGAGCGACAAAAAGGCAAGGTTAAATTAGTTTTGCTTGCGTTTTTAGCATTATTGATGTATATATGTATTTCTATATTTATTGAAGAACACCCTCTGTTTCGATTGGCAATTGTCTACGATCCCCTGAACAAAATTTTCACCTCTATAGGGAAAGTGTACCCATGAACAGGTGCAAAGGCAGACCTGGACACACCATGTGACCGAAAGGGGCAGGCATGCCCCTTCACCTACGCACAGGCCTCTTTGTGCTTGGCTTAATGGAGTGAAGGCTTCCCTCACACACACTACAGATTTAGTGGAGGCTCCTATGGGGCAGGTCCTCGCCCTCCATATAAGAGCCCAACAGAAACCCCAAATCGGGCTTAACTTACTTCGTGGAGCTTCTGAACTGCCCCTTACTGCCCATTGCTTGCCCTCGCACCGCTGGGTGCCATTGACAGAGCTTTGGCTCCCTGTCCATGTGATGCACTTGGCTGCTAGGAAAGATTGTGCCGGGGCATACCCAGCTCGGGAGCTGGGCCCACAGCTGAACTCATGAATGGTAGTACTTGGCCACGAGCCAGGTTGGAAGTCACCAAGGGCCACTCGTTTCTGTTTTTTAATTCCCCTGTCTTTGGGGATCACTTCCCAGGGTGGTCCCTCCACACTCAGTCAAAAAGGGATGAAAGGGGAAAAAAAGGGCTATATAGGGCAGCCCCCCACTCAACAAATCTGAAACAAGAAGCCCTATTCAGCCTGCATGCTATAGATCTCAGACTAAGTAACTCAAGGGGCCATACCTCATATTGGCTCACCAAGCGGCCAGATCAAGCCAGTGCTGCGTTACAGGTCCGGACATGCCTTAAGACATACAAACAGAGATGTGCACAGGGTACAACACATAAAGAAAATATGTGTGAGAGCAAGGAAAGTACCTCACGGACGTGACACCCGAGGGGGTTCCCGGTCTGCAACTGACCGGTCTACCCACTTCTCATCATCGGTTACTTTCCTTGCTGGGAGGATGAAGAAAGTGCAAGAAGCATGTGCACAAAACAGAATAGAGAGACAAAGAGGGAGTGTACAGATACACTACCTAGTAGGACAGGGAAAAGTGTTCAAGAAAAGATTGACAAGTACCTACACCCAACACCAACAAACGTAAAATATAAAATAGTGAAGTTTGGCTGGCTGAATCGATTTTATTCTGGTGCTGCCAAACTTCACTTCTTAAAAAATGGTTAAATTGATACCATTCAATGTTATGACTGGACCAATAACATTGAATGGTATCAATTTAACCATTTTTTAAGAAGTGAAATCGATTCAGCCAGCCAAACTTCACTATTTTATATTTTACGTTTGTTGGTGTTGGGTGTAGGTACTTGTCAATCTTTTCTTGAACACTTTTCCCTGTCCTACTAGGTAGTGTATCTGTACACTCCCTCTTTGTCTCTCTATTCTGTTTTGTGCACATGCTTCTTGCACTTTCTTCATCCTCCCAGCAAGGAAAGTAACCGATGATGAGAAGTGGGTAGACCGGTCAGTTGCAGACCGGGAACCCCATCGGGTGTCACGTCCGTGAGGTACTTTCCTTGCTCTCACACATATTTTCTTTATGTGTTGTACCCTGTGCACATCTCTGTTTGTATGTCTTAAGGCATGTCCGGACCTGTAACGCAGCACTGGCTTGATCTGGCCGCTTGGTGAGCCAATATGAGGTATGGCCCCTTGAGTTACTTAGTCTGGTCCCTCCACACACCAGCCAGATTAGTGGGAGGTAGGTGCGAGTCCTTGGCCTGCCAGGTGAGGTGTCTCAGTGGGCTAATGCACATCTTTGCAATCAGTAGGTGCCTTGGTGAAGAAGTCCGCTTGCGTCCATTTTGGATTCCACATCGATAATGCACGAGCACGCGACACATCTGCCCGCCAGCTGAATGTTAACACTTCCTTTGAAGAGATAATGCTTTCATGACGTGGTGCGGGCCCTGACTTCATCCTGCGTGGGTGGTGCAAAGCGCTTTCCTCCGTGGCTTCTGTTAAGGGTGTCCTGCATGCTGTGGCATGTCTGGTGGTGGATGTCTTCTAGCCCTGCCCCTCCTCTCGGCCGCCCAGGAGTCACCCACGTGTGCCAGGCCAGTGCCAGATACATTGCCTGGATCCCAAAGTAATCTATTAGAAGATGGACAGCCACCTATGATGCACGTGGCCGGATCCACGCCACCGCAGCTGGCTCTCTTGGTAGTCCCCATTAAGGTTATGAACACCCCGGGAAGCTGGCGTGAACCTGGACCTCGTGGGTCGGGGCAGCCTTGGACACCCCTGAAACTCTGTTATGTGGAGACACTGGTGCTGTCTTCTGGGTCTTCTATTTCCAGAGGCGGCATACTTTGGCTAAGCCCACAAAGGCTTTCAAACAAGTGAGCTCAGACTGCGTGAAAGGTGTTAAATAGCGCCTGACCTCCAAGCGCTACCGAAGTGTCAGGAATCGTTGTAACCTGTTTCTGCCATTGGTGCCGTTACCAGCACCGTGCACGCGTCCATTCTTCTGTAAGGGGACTGTGTCACTTTCATTTACTTCCGGGAGTGCGAACTTCATAGGTGGTGGGGTGGCCGCTCCTTCTGGGCACTTCCGGGAGTGCGAACTTCATAGGGTGGCGGGGCGGCACGCTCGTTTTGTGCACGTCCTTGTTGTGTTCACGGTTATTATACGCCCCTGACGCTCCCAGCGTCCAACGTTAGGTCATGTGACTTCCTATAATAAACAGGAGCACGCACGCACGCACGTTCATTCGGGTGCGGGCGGAGAGCCAGCAACAGTTCCTTCAGTGTCCGACTCTGTTATTTCTAGGCCACATGTTAGGCCTGTAGCTGCCCTAGGTGCCCCCTGAGTGTAGGGTCCCCCAGCTACGGCCCCAGGGTCTCCCGATCTGCCCCCACGACACAACAATTGGCGACGAGGGTGGTTGATCGAGCCTTCGCCACGTGTAGGTGGGGCCAGCCTTCCTGTGCGGCGGCCGCGAGTGTGCATCCCTGCTCGCGGTGCTCGTGCCACACGACCGCCTACACACTGTGCGTGCACTGGGACACGGAGCAGCGCCCTTCGGGCGTGCAGGTGAGCTGCCTTCCTGCCCCTCTCTCCGGCCCGCTGGGCCCCGGTCCATCTCGGATCTCTGTGAGGCGTGCCCCGGCTGGTTCCACGGCCGGCAGGGTTCTGGTCGGGCTGCGATATCCCTGGATCAGCGCCGCACGCGGCCTCGTGGCCGGTGCGTGAAGCGCGCTCTCCTCGGACACGGACGGCGCTCGCCCATTGAGCCGCGCCCAGTCTTCTCCCACGCATCACGCGGACGCGGCGGAGAGTACTTTCACTTCCCGGTCACAACATGGCTACCATTCCGCCTATCGAACCATTTGTGGTGGAGGGCTCGCCGTCATCATTGGCCCCTAAGTGGAAGGAATGGGTAGATAGACTATTGGTATTCTTCGAAGCCACGAAAGTCCATAAAGAACAGAAGCGGGCCATGGTACTTCACTTAGGTGGAAAGGACGTGTATTCCATTGCCAGGACACTAGTAGAGGCCACCCCCAAGACTCACCACACCCTCATCAATGCTCTGAATGCTCATTTTGAACCCATGGCCAATCAGGACTACGAAAGATTTGTATTCAAGCAAGCACGGCAATTGCCCGAGGAGTCGCTGGACACATATCACACCAGGCTCAAGAGACTGGCGCTGTCCTGTGGGTTCGCGGACACCACGGAGGAAATACAAGGTCAAATTATTCAAGGGTGTGCATCGGCCAAGTTGAGAGAAAGGATTCTGGAAGAGTCGGGCAAGCCGCTCGCTGATATCCTGACCCTTGGTCGCACCAAAGAACTGTCCAAGGCACGAGCTGCCCACATGGAGGCAGCCCTACAGGCACCGGTCAAAGCTGAACCGGTCAACAAATTGCAAGTGCAATCACAGTCCAAGTGGACCAAGAAGCCTGCGAGGACACACGCAGGCACGTCTGGTTTCCCGTGTGGATACTGTGGAGGCCCAAATCATCCGGCGCTGGAATGTCCGGCGCGAGGGAAGCGTTGCTCAGGATGTGGCAAGCTTAATCACTTTGAAAAAGTATGCCGCTCGAAGAAGTTTCGCAAGCCCAGACAAGCAGTGAACGCAACACAGGAGGGTGATCGGAGTCAAAGTGACATGGACGACGATGAGGAAGAAGAAAGGACAGTACACAAAGTTCACATGATAGGTACAGCGGCACGTCGGACCAGGACACTCCCACAATGCTCACTACGAGTGGCGGAACAAGACATGATGGCTGTGGTGGACACAGGGGCCACCATCAATCTCATGAGTGTCGACTTATACAGAACAATGAGTCAGCCCCCACAGCTGAACCCATCACCCATTAGGGTTTTCGCGTATGGCCAGGAGACGCCCCTCGGAATCAGGGGGAAGTTACGGACATCCATCACACATGGGGACAGAACCATCAGAGCCAATGTATTCGTCTCGGAAGATGGGCAAGGCATGCTGCTGGGATGCAGGGCGGCCGAAGACTTAGGCGCTGTTACCTTTGCATTTGGGGTCCATGAAGAGTCGGTGCAGCAACTCATAATGGACTTCTCTGACATCTTCCAAGGCATAGGACGGTTCACAGGTCGTGAGGTACACCTCCATGTAGATCCGACAGTGCAACCGGTCGCATTGCGCCACCGTCGCATAGCGTTCCATCTCAGGCCTTTGGTGGAAGAGGAGCTTAGAAAACTGGAAACAGCAGGTATCATTGAGAAACTAACCGGCCCCACCCCCTGGGTATCGCCCATCGTGGTCACAAGGAAGCCCAAACAACCAGGAGCTGTTCGGATCTGTGTGGACATGCGCCTTCCGAACCTTGCCATCAAACGGGAGCGCCACATCACGCCCACAATCGATGATCTTATTGGGGAAATGGCCGGAGCCTGTTGGTTCTCAAAACTGGACCTTCGGTCGGGGTACCATCAACTGGTGTTGGATCAAGAATCGAGGAATATTACAACCTTCTCCACACACGTCGGCCTCAGAAGATACACCAGACTCAGTTTTGGAATATCCAGTGCAGCGGAAGTGTTTCAAAATGTAATCCAGGAACTGATTGCAAATATACCTGGGGTAATCAATGTAAGTGATGATATCATGGTACATGCAAGAACCATTGGAGAGCACCACCAACGACTGGCACAAGTATTCCGGAGGCTAAGAGAGGCCGGACTAACCCTACATCGGGAAAAGTGTGAGTTTCTAAAGAGGAAAATAGGATTCTTTGGGTACACCTTTTCTGCAGAGGGGGTTCAACCTGACCCGGAAAAAGTCAAAGATGTGCAGGATGCTCAGCCACCCACCACCGTCACTGAAGTTCGCAGTTTCCTAGGGATGGTCAACTACTGCGGACGGTTCATTAGGGATTTGGCCAACCTGACAATGCCCCTGAGAGAACTCACGAAGGACTCCACTCCTTGGACATGGGGGCCAGAGCAAGAAAAGGCATTTGAGAGCATCAAGGCAGCCCTATCGGACGACACTACTTTAGCTTTCTTTGACCCTCGAAATCTTACTCTGGTGGCCGTAGATGCCGGCCCCGCAGGTTTGGGCGCGGTACTAATGCAGAAACCGAGGGATGAGTTGGACTGGAAGCCGGTAGCATATGCAAGTCGCTCACTCACGGACACTGAACAACGATATTCCCAAATTGAAAAGGAAGCCATAGCCATACACTGGGGCTGCAAACACTTTCATCTGTACCTGTATGGAAAGCCGTTCACTGTCATCACAGATCACAAGCCACTGGTGGCCTTGTTTGCGGGGACCTCGACGAAACCACCACCCCGCATAGAAAAGTGGATGCTACAATTACAAGAGTATAACTGTACCATTGAGTATCAACCAGGAGCCAAGAATCCGGCTGATTATCTGTCACGGCATCCCCGGCCTGCAACGCCGGAAGAAATGGAGGAGGCCAAAGAAACCGAGGCCTACGTCAAATGCATCATGGAAAGATCGTGTCCACGCTCCATCTCTGTAAGCGAAGTGGCAGAGGCTCCTACCCAGGATGCCTGCCTCCAGAGGGCCAGGGAAGCAATCCAAAAGCGCAACTGGCACCGGGCCAAGGAGAGTTGGAAGACACTCACCCCAGAGGCTCAACGAACAATGGAAAGCTTGTACCATGTGAAAGATGATCTCAATGAAGACACTACGGGTTGCCTACTGAGGGGACATCGGCTGGTAATACCCTCGGCCCTGACGGAACAGGTGGTTCAGTTGGCTCATGTTGGTCACCAAGGAATAGTCAAGACTAAGGCACGTTTGAGAGCAAAGGTATCGTTCCCTCTCATGGACGAATTAGTGGAGAAAATGGTCAAGTCATGCACGGCCTGCCAGGTCACGGTGTAAAAGGGTTAGACTACCAACCAGAATATAAGGTCCTTAAGTATTGCCCGGCGGTGTCGCCTCTTGAACCCACAAGGTATTTAAACTAATGAAGAGGCAGGCGCTGGAGACTGGAAGGCAGGAAACAAGGTTTTATTCTCTCCGGAGGAGAACACAGCAAAACAGACAGTAGGTATCGTTCTGAGGTGCTCTACCCTCATCTCTGAGGCCTGGCCTCTTATATACAAGTTAATCACTTTATTGCATGAAACACATTCTCGCTAATACTTTGATGTTCGAAAGACATCCCCGGAATCTCCCCTTCAGGTCCGTTCCCCCACATAGTTACAGTTGAAGTCCCCACCCCGGTCACAACAGGTGGTGATCATCGCGCAGTTGGATATTCCGCCGATCCATGGAAGGGGTGGGGTTCGATCGGATCTCGTAGGGTGGGGGTTTTTGATCGACCCGGGGGTCCGGCAATGGGGGAAGCTTCCTACTGTACTGGGGGTAATAAACAGTATCCGCAGAGCCAGGTGGTGGCCTGGGAACGGGGAAGACAAAACGGGCACACAGAAAAGAGGGGGTTTACATCAAAGGACCTGGGACCATGAAAGGAACGGAGGGAGGTGTCGTGCTGGGAACAGGATGGGATTCCGAGGCAGAGCTGCACTGAAGAGGGGTTTATGACCCGAGACATGGGAGAGCAAGGGGGTTGCCAGCATGCGGAGGGGGGGGTGGTGCCTGTGAGGCTAGGAGAGGGAGAGAGACGCACTGGTTATCAAAAAGGGGCAGGGAAACCATGGTGTTCAAAATGGCGGTTGTTTACGTGCACGAAAAAGGGGGTCAAGAAGAGCAAGAGGGCGCCGATAATGTTGACAGTTTCAGCCCAACTTTCAACAGTCCTCCCTTTTCAACATATTTAGCCAACTTGCTTACTCAATGTCAATTTTCATCAAATGTCTAACCTCGGTATCGTATAATGCTCTCATGGGTTCGTTTCCAACGTCCACAGTTTTGGAGAAAATACAACTTGCACATAAAGAACACAGAGGTGGCAGACATTGAATTCCTAAGCATAGACCACATATTACAACTACGGGAATCAGGATAATGGTGAGCAGTCTCCAGCCCCAGTTCTTAACGGAGTCCCAGAACCAACCACCAAGCGACCATTCTCCTTGTTCTTGGTGGACTTCCGAAGAGAGTCTGTGAAGATGTTCAATGGCTTTGAACACTGAGGGTGAGTTGTCCGGAATGTATGTACAACAGCTGGACCCAATAACGCGGCATGCTCCTCCACGGTCCGCCAGAACCACGTCTAGAACGAGGCGGTTCTGGAGAGCCACCAGCCGGACCGCTTGGAGCTCGGCAGTGTTGTTAGCGAAGATACCAGCTGTGATGTTCATGGTTGTCTCAACTGCCTGAGTCAGGTGTCGGATGGCACGGCTGTTTGCCATCGGGCCCCAGAGGGGGACGAGTCCTTTCATAGCATCTAGGAACTGTGCTCCTGTTGAGTCGGCTTGTTCAATGTCTTTGGCTCGTTTTTGTCTATGGTGATTCGCTGGGGCCACATAAGTCGGAGGAAGGATGAAGGAGATGAAACAAGTGCCCCCCCAGCCTTTGGGGAGCCAGGTATAGGCCTTGGTACCGCAGACGAAATACATGTTTGGGGATGACACGAAGGAAGGTGGATCCGTGGAATCCAAAGTTCTGGTAAAGCGGCAAGCGCTGTGACCCACCAGCTGTGTCCCAAGTCCTTCTACACACATGTGGCCTGTGACGTTGATGACCGGCAAGGCCACAGTCAGAGTGGCAGCCGTTCGTTTCCGTAGATAGGAGAAGGTGGGTCTGGTTGGATTGTTGAACACCTGCATTTCGATCCGTTCTTTAGCCGGGATGTCCATTTGGACTGAATCGTTGGAGGTCTGCGGGCAGAAGTGTATCTTCGTTTTGTTTCGCCGGGCCCCGTGGGAGAAATGCGTTACGGTTCTGCCGGTAGTGGCATTGTCCTTATAGCTTTCTTGCAGGAGGATCAGCCAAGCAAGGCAGGAGCCGTGAACGGAGAAGGGTGAAGGAATGAATGGTATTGAATGTCCAGTGGCATGGGGTAGCAACCCACAGATCCAGCAGTTGGTGGCATTGGTGGCAAGATTGTGTTGGTGAAGCAGCTGCACAAAAGAGTTATTCCAAAATTCCTTTCGCCTCTCTCTTAGTTGAGGAGAGAGTGAAATTAGATAGTGTTCCTTCATGGTGGTAGGCTGAGCAGTGGTTAGGAATGTTTCGCGAGCAGGTGCATGTTCCTCCATAATCCAGAGCGTGGTCATGAGGAGAAAGCAGAAGAGGATTACGATGAAGAGTGCAATTGTCTTTGAGCTATGGAGTCTGTCTGTTCTCGGATTTCTGTAGTGGGTATTTCCTGTTGTCTCCATTGGCTTCTTATTTGGCGCTTCCATCATCTTCTTATCTGGCGCTTCCATCATCTTCGTTTTCAAGGTGCTCGGTAGTGGGCAGGACCACAGACTTAGTTTAGCTTTTCTCTAGGTAACCCTTGGTAGGTTTGGGTCACCGTTCTGAGATCCTCTAACTTAGTCCGTGGCCTACTTAGCCGAAGCTCCCTCCTTTCGTCGAAGGAAATACCCTTCTCGAGATGGTACAGTGGGATCAGAATGTTTTGAAAGTTCAAGTGTCTCTGTGTCGGGATAGCAGCTCAATGATGGTCGGTCTTTGTTCAGGAGTTCTTCTTGGGTACTGACGTTGTCTGCCGTGGCCAGGGCTGAGGAGACCTTTTTGCAGTGATGGGCGTGCAGCCAGTGCTTCTTCCCCTCCACTCGAAGTGCGGTCCGAGTGGTGATCAGCACTTGCCAGGGGCCCGTCCACCGGGGTTCCAAACTCTTTGACCGCTGAAAATTCCGGATCAGCACGAAGTCCCCCGGTTGGATGACGTGACCCGGACCCCTGGAAGCATCGGGGATGGCCTGCTGCACCTGCTGATGAATGACAGACAGAGTTTCAGTCAATTTATACAGATAATCAGACATTAGGACGTCCGGGACGTCATGAATGGAAGTTGGTTTCGGGGCAGACCAGACGCTCATGGGTCGACCGAAGACAACTTCATAAGGAGTTAAGTGATGTCGGGTGGGGGTAGAGCGCATCGATAGCAATGCCAGTGGGAGGGCGTCTGGCCATTTCAGACCCGTGGTAGCCACTATTTTGGCCAGTTTAAGCTTTAGTGTGGCATTGTGTCGTTCGACAAGCCCAGCAGATTGGGGGTGGAAGACTGCGTGGAATTTCTGTTTAATACCCAACCCATTTAGGATGAGCTGGATAACTTTGGCTATGAAGTGGGGGCCATTATCACTCCATAAAATATGACAGAGGCCATAACGGGGAAAAAACTCCTTTAACAGAACCTTTGCAGTGGCCGTAGCGGTGTTGTCGCGGGTTGGATAGGCTTCCACCCACTTGCTAAATGCGCACACCACAACAAGTACATATTTTAGGCCTTGGCATCTGTCTAGCTGGATGTAGTCCATCTGCAGGACTTCAAATGGGTGGTTTGGGACCCCAAATCCCCCCCGGGGTACTACAGTTCCTTTCCCGGGGTTGTGTTGCAGGCATATTAAGCATTGTTGGACCAGGCGTTTGGCGGAATCTGGGATCTTATCATTGTGCCAAACTCTGGAGACAAGTTCGATCATGGGGGCGGATCCTATGTGGGCAGGGGAGTGTGCCATGGTCAGTATGGGAATCAGGTATGAATCAGGGAGCAACCATTTGTTCGTGTCTTTTGTCCGCCAGCAGCCTTCATCGTCTTTTAATCCCACCCGTGTCCATTCAGTCAACTCGTGTTGTGTGCTAGCCGTTTGAATATCCCTGATAGTGTCTCCAACGTCAGTCCATTTTTCCGCTTGTGACCTGGTCACGTACATATGTGTTGTCGTCCTATTTTCAGCTGTCGTTCGGGCAGTGATGTCGGCTAGTGCATTTCCCTGTCCAATGATGCCTGTCACCTTCTTGTGTGCCTGGCATTTGATGACGGCAAGCTTGTCGGGGAGAAGGACAGCTTTGATTAAGGCGGAGACTAGATCCCCGTGCAAAATGGGTGTGCCGTGTGAGGTCAAGAATCCCCTTTCCCTCCAAAGGAGCCCAAAATGGTGAACCACCCCGAAGGCATACTGGCTGTCGGTGTAAATGTTCGCTGTGGTTCCTGTTGCCAGGATGCAGGCTCGTGTCAAAGCAATCAGTTCCGCTGCCTGGGCAGATCTCTGGGTGATGCGGGCTGTTTCTACTACGGTTCGAGCCGTGGTGACTGCATAGGCAGCGGAAGTGGTACCGTCAGAGAGTTTGATGCAAGAACCGTCCACCCACAGCTCCCCGTCGGGGTCAGGGAAAGCCGTGTCTCTGAGGTCAACCCTACTCCTGGTTTGTTCGTCCGTAAGGGTCACGCAATCATGCACAGGGTGTGCATTGGGATCGTTCTCTGGCAGAGGTAACAGAGTTGCCGGGTTCAGTGTGGTGCATCTTTTCAGGGTGATATGGGGTGCAAGCAAAGTCAGTTCGTATCCGGTCAGTCGTGCACTCGTCAGATGTTGCGTCTTGGTTTGGTTCAGGAGGGTGTCGACTGCATGGGGTACCAGTACCGTGAGGGAATTCGAGAGTACAATCCCCTCACTCTGTCGGATAGAGATTGCAGCAGCAGCTACAGCTCGAAGGCAGGCAGGCAAGGCTCTGGCGACAGGGTCAAGAGTGGCAGAGAAGTAAGCGCATGGTCGTTGCCTAGGGCCGATGGCCTGGGTCAGGACAGATAAAGCGCACCCCTCCCTTTCGTGAGTGTAGAGGGAGAAGGGCTTTTTGTAATCAGGGGTACCTAGGACGGGGGCTGAGCAAAGGGCATCTCGTAGTTCCGTGAAGGAAGTTTGACATTCAGGGGTCCAAGGGAGTGGGAAAGGGACGTCTTTGTTTAACAGAGAAAGCAGTGGTTTTACAACGAGGCTAAAGTTTGGTAACCATTGTCGGCAGAAGGAGGTGAGGCCTAATAGGGAGCGGACCTGTTTCTGGGTCTTAGGGACAGGGGTATCTAGGATAGTTTGGATTCGATCAGGAGTGAGTTTTCTTCCATCTTTGGACAAAAGGTGACCTAGGTAAGTGACCTGGGGTTGGCAGAATTGCAACTTCTTCTTGGAGACCTTGTGGCCATTTTCCGCAAGGAAGCGCAGGAGTCGAATGGTGGCGGTAACCGCTAGAGGGGTGGTGTCGGCTGCCAAAAGGATGTCGTCGACATATTGTACTAACACCACTCCGTCCGGTAACTGGACTTGATCTAGTTGTCTTTTGAGGGCCTGGCTGTAGATGCTAGGGCTCTCCGTGTAGCCCTGGGGCGCTCGGCAAAACCTATATGAGCGGGCTTTTAGGGTGAAGCCGAAGAGATATCGGCTGTCTGGGTGAATGGGGATGGAAAAGAACGCGTTTTTGAGGTCGATGACGGTAAAGGTGGTGGCAGTAGAAGGAATCAAGGTCAGGATGGTGGTGATGTCTGAGACCACAGGGTACTGGGGTACCACCACTTTGTTGATTTCTCGGAGGTCGATGATAAAACGGTATGCTTTCTCATCTCCTTCTCCCTGCTTCTTGATAATGGGCAAGATAGGGCTGTTGCAAATGTTGCTAACCACTTCCTCTACCACTCCTGCGTCTATCAGTGACTGGATAATCATTACCAATGCCTTCTCGCCCTCTGGCGATATCCGATATTGTGGGAGTTTTGGGAGTGTTGCGTCTGGTCGGACAGTAATGTGCACTGGGTCAATTAACATACGCCCTACGTCCGAATCCGCGTTGGCCCACAGATACGGAGGCAGAGTGTCAAGCAGGGATGCGTCAGCGTCGGTGATGGAAAACATGTGTCGGGGAGAGCAATGTCTAAGCAGAACGGGGTTGTCGTAAAGAAACACTCGAACTCCATCTTGAGAACACCTGATCGTCGCTCGGAAGTGTTTCAGTAAGTCCAGTCCCATAATGGCGTCAGGGCTATTGGGGGAGAGCAAAAACGTGGTGTCAGTGGTGTTGTTTTCTACGTCAAAGAGGACCGGTGCAGACAAAGGGTTGGTGGAGGGCGTTCCATCGAAACCTGTCGATGTTATGAGTGAGCCAGACAAGGGTGCCCTTGGAATCAGTCGTTTAGATAACGCACTACGTGTTGCGCCAGTGTCTACCAGAAATGGTGACTTGGTACCCAAGACCTTAGCAGTGACGTAAGGGCCCTGCTGGTCAACATAGAGCTCGACTGGATCCCTCCCTTGCCCTTGGCTGTCCTAGGCGAAGTTGTGGGTGTCTTCATAGTCGGATTGTTGATATTGGTTCTGCCTGGGTCGATCAAACGTATTTGGTCTGCCTGATCTGTCGTTAGTCGTGTCATTTGGGGGCCCTCGCTGTTGTCCCTTATGTCTCGGTCCATTTGCTATGTCCCTGGTGTCTTTGTTTTTGATCATTTCCAGAAGAACTGGGCACTGGGATTTCCAATGGCCGGTCCCTTTGCAGAAAGCACACTGGTTCTCTCTAAGGTCTGTGCGTCCACTGTAGGAAGTCAGGGAGCGGTCCTGGGGAAATGTAGTCTTAGGGACGTTCGTCTGGTAGTTTCCCCGGTATTGGTCTCGTCCTATAGTCACCCCTTGTAGTTTGGCAATCATCACCCTCTCTTTCAAGTCCTTCTTCTTTTTCTCTGTTGCCCTATCGTTTTCATTTTTCTGATGTTCATAATATTGGGCCATTTGGAGAATCGCTGTAGGTTTGGATGCTGCCCAACTACTCTCGCTGGCCTGTAGTTTCTGGGAGATCTCCGATGACAGTCCCTTAACATAATTCTGGACAAACAGATGGTGTCCGGTTGCAGTGGTCATGTCCTGGCCGCTGTAATCGGAGAACACCGTTTCAAACCGGGAGAAGTATTCCGATACATCCTCCTGGGGTTTCTGGCGGCAGGCCGTTACTATCGACCAGTCCACTTTCTTTTCTGGGATCAGGGTTTTTAATTTCTCTACGATTTTATCTGGAAGGTCTAGAATGGATTTCAGAGGCTTTTGTCCTGGTCCCCGTTGTTTATCCAGGCCATCGAGTTGTGACCAGGTATGCCCAAACAGCTCAAGGTGGTCGACTTTCCGGATTTGCTTCCACACATCAGCTGGTAGACATAACCCGAAGAACAAGTCGATGTCAGCCAGGGTCATAACCGTTAAACCCAGGGCTGTACCCAATTCAGTATAAAAGGCAGTGGGGTTTTTACGTAGATCGGGTAGAGATTTCCGGAATGTCAGAATCTCTTGTCGGTCCCATGGCTGGTAGACCCAGTTGTACACTACCCTTCCCTTCGCATCTTGGTTATTTGCATCATCGTGAGTCCCTGTACCTCGGGGAGGAACCCAGTAAGGGGCAGCCTCTCGTATCGGCATCATGGTGTTAGATTGCTCAGTTGGTGGTTCGATCACTACGGAGGTCGTGGTTTTAGTTCCCGACTCTCGTTCAGTGAGGTGACGGAAAACCTCAAGCGTACGCGTAAGGAGGTCCGACACATCACACTCGCCCTCATCCCCAATATCGACCTTCCGGTACAGGGTCGTTAGGCTCCCGGGACCGTTGTCTCGATATCGGTCCTCGTATGCATTCAAGACGTGATAACACAGTCGTACGGTAAAATGCCGTCTGTGACTCCCTGTATACGAGTTGAACATATCCGTGATGTACTCTTCGTCTTCCTTCCTTTCTACCAGTGTCCTTGCTATCTTGTCGATCCCTGCTCGCTCATCTTTGCTCAGTCTGTTTGTTCTTGCAGGGCCAGCCCCCCGAGTCTCATGGTCGCCTAACGTTGTCGTTGATGTAGTAGTTAATACAAGGGGTTCGGCTGGCACAGAGGCCATTGGGGCCGAAGCTGCGGCAGTACTTTCGTTTGTACCTGGGGGTGGCGCGTGCTGTGCTAAGGGTTGGGAAGGGGCATATGGAGGGGGCATGTAGATGATAGGAGGACCTAACAGCAGATCATCGTTAGTTCGTTGTTTCGAGGGTAAATCAGGGTAGAGCATGGAGGGAGTTCTAACCGGACACTGGCTCGGTGTTTCCATTTCTAGTTTCTGTTTAGCTTTCTCTCTTTCCTTTTATCTCTTTTTCTAGTTTCTGGGCAGCTAGGTGGGCTGCTTTTCGCAGCTCTTTTTCCAACCTACTCTCAGTTTTTTTTTTACGTTGTTCAGTTTCTTTGCGCCACATGCCGAAACTGTCAAGCATAGTGGGTGTTGTCTTGTTTTTACCAAGGGCTGTTTCTAGCGTTTTTATTTTATCATCATCGAAGGATCCTATCAGGGGCCACTGACTTTCTTGACCCTTTTTCGTATATTTATGCCATAGTTTGCTATAGGCTATAGCGGTCAAGCCATGCTTCGTGAACATGTCCTTATTAGGGGTGCCTTCCAGTGGGGCTGGGTGGTCCATCTCTAATAAGCGGTCCGGGCTAAACAGGCTACTAATCAGTGGGGAGAAGACAGACATGACGGCTCGTAACGAGGGACTAAAAGTCAGCACTGCCTATCTTATCACTGGGTGCAAAGACTGGACAGAATATTTATATTCTACGTTGTTTGCAGGCAGTGAGTACCTCATGGATCAAAATAAAAAAAAGACCAATAAATATTCGATGGGGAGAATGAGTAGGTCCGCAAAGATCTGCGTTACCTACCCTTTTCACTATCTGCAGAAAGGGTGGTCTCTTCCCTGTTTGCAGACAGAGAATCTCCAGAAAACAATAGTTTGCGAACAACAGTTCAGTTTCAAGTAATTATTCAGTGGGGGAGAAAAAAAATAGGCACGACTGCTGCCCTACCTATCCTCCACTGTTTGCAAAGAGAGAGCCCGTTGTTTCTCCGTTTGCAGACAGCGAATCTCCAAATAAATAAAAAGAGCAATACTAGTATTTTTTAAACAATCAAGCAATCATTTCGCAACTTGTCGTGTTTACACGACCTTACCCGGACCGCATGGACAGTTTCTTGTCTTCCGAATCCAGCGCCCGATCGTCCTCTCTTCTCCGTTATCCTCGCGGCACTCCTGATGGTTCCCAGTCAGGACCGTAGATCACTCGAGAGAGGTCTGTTCGGAACCAGTGAAGTTCGGATGATCGGCTGTCAGACGAGGGTCTATCGGACAGACGCGTTCCCGATCGTTGCAGTCGTTCACTCTGTCGTCAGGACCTCTCCCACTGGATCCACGAGTCGCTGATGGGCCCCACGCTTGGGACGCCAATTGTAAAAGG
This sequence comes from Lissotriton helveticus, assembly GCF_964261635.1. Lineage (NCBI taxonomy): Eukaryota > Metazoa > Chordata > Amphibia > Caudata > Salamandridae > Lissotriton > Lissotriton helveticus. The sequence goes on from NC_136068.1 coordinate 1,094,296,455, forward strand.
GTTAGACTACCAACCAGAATATAAGGTCCTTAAGTATTGCCCGGCGGTGTCGCCTCTTGAACCCACAAGGTATTTAAACTAATGAAGAGGCAGGCGCTGGAGACTGGAAGGCAGGAAACAAGGTTTTATTCTCTCCGGAGGAGAACACAGCAAAACAGACAGTAGGTATCGTTCTGAGGTGCTCTACCCTCATCTCTGAGGCCTGGCCTCTTATATACAAGTTAATCACTTTATTGCATGAAACACATTCTCGCTAATACTTTGATGTTCGAAAGACATCCCCGGAATCTCCCCTTCAGGTCCGTTCCCCCACATAGTTACAGTTGAAGTCCCCACCCCGGTCACAACAGGTGGTGATCATCGCGCAGTTGGATATTCCGCCGATCCATGGAAGGGGTGGGGTTCGATCGGATCTCGTAGGGTGGGGGTTTTTGATCGACCCGGGGGTCCGGCAATGGGGGAAGCTTCCTACTGTACTGGGGGTAATAAACAGTATCCGCAGAGCCAGGTGGTGGCCTGGGAACGGGGAAGACAAAACGGGCACACAGAAAAGAGGGGGTTTACATCAAAGGACCTGGGACCATGAAAGGAACGGAGGGAGGTGTCGTGCTGGGAACAGGATGGGATTCCGAGGCAGAGCTGCACTGAAGAGGGGTTTATGACCCGAGACATGGGAGAGCGAGGGGGTTGCCAGCATGCGGAGGGGGGGGTGGTGCCCGTGAGGCTAGGAGAGGGAGAGAGACGCACTGGTTATCAAAAAGGGGCAGGGAAACCATGGTGTTCAAAATGGCGGTTGTTTACGTGCACGAAAAAGGGGGTCAAGAAGAGCAAGAGGGCGCCGATAATGTTGACAGTTTCAGCCCAACTTTCAACAACGGGGGATATCCCGAAGGAGGCACCAATCATAGTAGAGCCTCGTCCGCAGAAACCATGGGAGCAGGTCAGTATGGACTTTGGCAGTCTCCCCGATGGACGATATACCATGGTGGTAATTGATGATCATTCAAAGTACCCGGAGGTTGAAATCCTACACAGCACCAGTGCTGCCGAAGTGATCCCCAAATTAGAAAAGATAATAGCAGCTCAAGGAGTAATGAGAGAACTACGTACTGACAATGGACCACCGTTCCAAGGACAAGAACTAGCCGCCTATCTGAGCTCACTGGGAATAAAGCATCGCCGGATAACTCCTCGCTGGCCGCAGGCAAATGGGGAAGCAGAACGATTCATGAGAACTCTAAACAAAGTAATAAGAATAGCACATGACAAGGGACAGTCAGTGGAAATGGCTATATTCACGTTCCTTCGGAGCTACCGCCAGACACCTCACACCACCACTGGGGTGGCTCCGGTTCACAGTCTCATGGGAAGAGTAACAATGGACTCCCTACCCCATCACCCCAGGTGGGTGCCGCAGACGATGGATGAAAACAAAATTGCGAACGGCAGACGCCAAGCATATGCCCAAGTCAGCCAAAGACGAAGAGCCACGGTAGTGAAATTCCACAGAAATGATGTGGTGCTATTGAAAAACAGAGTGACCAGTGGCAAGTTCCGATTAACTTACGAACGAGGTCCCTGGCGGGTGATCAGTGTGAAGGGTACCCGAATAACTGCCATGAGAGGACGAGAAGTCGTGACCAGGAATGTATCTCATTTCAAGCATTTTCACAAAGAACGGAGTCCAAGGGCAATTCCCCAAGAAATCACAACACCGGAGACGGATGTCAGCACCGGAGGTGATGATCCCGGGGTCAATATGGATGAAGCGTGGAGAGACATCTCTTCTGAAGAATCTGGTGGCGAATCGGACGAGAGGGCGAGTCAGGCTGGCAATCAGGAGGTGATGGATGGAGCATCAAATGACTTTCCATCCACAGGTGGGCCCACTGAAGGAGCTGTCTCAGGGCGAGACAGTTCGCAATACAGTCTGAGAAGAAACCCAGAGCCCTCAAGTCGACTGCGAAATTATTTCACGTAAGACTGTTCCGGGTCAGTACCTTATCATGGTTGAAGTTTGAAGCTGCTACATAGACACTGCCGAAGTGGCCATAATCAAGGTGAACTGTTTGACGTGATCGAGTGATTGTTTTTGTTTTTCATGTTTTAGGAGGAATGTTGTGTTCACGGTTATTATACGCCCCTGACGCTCCCAGCGTCCAACGTTAGGTCATGTGACTTCCTATAATAAACAGGAGCACGCACGCACGCACGTTCATTCGGGTGCGGGGCGGAGAGCCAGCAACAGTTCCTTCAGTGTCCGACTCTGTTATTTCTAGGCCACGTGTTAGGCCTGTAGCTGCCCCAGGTGCCCCCTGAGTGTAGGGTCCCCCAGCTACGGCCCCAGGGTCTCCCGATCTGCCCCCACGACACAACAGTCCTCTCTGTCAACCTTTAACACAACCATAGCTATAAGAAAGCAAAACTCTGTTCAGGCAGCTCGGTGGAACATGGGTCGTTTTGAGATTGGTACGTTTGAAAATTATTTTTGTCCCCAGACAGTACTGCTACCTTTTCCAAGGGTGTCAGAGCCCTTCCGGTCGCCCCTGCATAAAATGTGCATTCGTTCTGCCCTGGCCGGGAGGAATTCTCAGGGGAGACAGACTAGACTCAAGAAGAAGTGATTTTAGAGTTTCCGAAGTTCAGAATCGAGAAACAGTCATTCTCTTGCAATTAGCACCTCTTTATTGACATGCTCTCCAACTCCCTAATACCACAAGCATTTTAATAACGTCACCTGCATACAAATTACAGTTTTTATCTCAGAAAGGTAATTTTAGAGGCTTTTAGTTTTTTCGTCTTACTGTTGCATGTTAGTTTGATGTTTTTGAAAACTTATTTTAAATTGAAAGCATACAGGGGTGTGACATCCGTTAATTCATGCACTCCCTTACAGGCTAAATGTCTTATACATTCCACCGTCGTTTTGCAATTGTAAATAAATAAACCCTTAATATTCTAGAAGCATCGAGTGAGATACTTCAGCTTTAGCTCCGTCTCCAAATCGAGACACTGTGTTTATTCGTTGTCAGATGTAAACTTAGGAGGCCAGCAAGTGGAACATCAAAGGAAAAATCAACTTTAAAAACTTAAAATGGAAATGCACCGTTTAAATGGTATTCCAGAGGCAGGCAAGTTAAGTGTGGCACCAAATTAGTGGGAAAAATCAAGAAAAAATTCTAAGATATTAAAAAACACCATTTACATGTTTCCAGAGGCTGGCAAGTAAAAATGTGGGTTCTTGAGTTCTTCCAGCAGCCTACGTAGAATCATGTGAGTCTTCTGGGTACAGTGTTTGTGAGTCATCTGATTCTTGCCTGAGGAGTTGTTCCTGTGCTTGGTTGTTCTACATACAGCTGGTGACACCCTGGTATTTGGTACCTTTCTCCTTGTAACTGGGACAGGTCTGTACTCTTTCACCTTGTTTCTACTGGATTCTAGATCCTTTTTGTGTTACACTAGGCCTAGCATTTCCAGACCCAGGGACACATTTATGACAGGTTTGTGTCATGCTTGCATGAGACAAATCTCTAAGTCAGATTTATGAAGCCACGCAAAGCCACTTTGCCTCACTTTAAATGGCTGCATAAATATGGAGTAATGAAAATAGCTGCGTTGCATTACTCTGCTCAAGGGATTGCAATGCAGGCACCCTTGCACCCAAGGGTGCCTGCATTGGCAGTAGGCTACCAAAAAGATGCCAGCACACGGGGGAAGGACCTAAATATTCCTGCCTTTCTTTCCTTGTGACGCAGGGCAGCGAAGCAAGGCGACTTGCTGCGCTGCACCACACAGTATTCATAAATATGCCCCCTAGCGTCTCACCCTGTTAGAGTTCTCCCGACTTCCTGTGCCAGTACAGTCAATGCGCCAGTGTTAGTGTTACCAGCCCACTCAGCACGGGGAGAAAGCCCTTCATGCGCCTGGGGAGCAGGCTTCCTTGTGTGACTTCTGGGTCTGGCCTAGATTTCTGCGTGTGTCTGCTTGGGTGATGCATTTATTGTGGGTTGTGGGCCCCTTTGGTAATGCCATAAGGATGCAGCGGAGAGCACATGGAGCAGAACTTTGCCCATGTCAATCCAGAATTAATTGGAGAAAAGAGCAGAACTGAACTACCAGTCACTAGAGGCGTTCCCCATAACCTTCCTCTGCCATCAAAGACATGCATGCACACAGACGTGCATAATCGCTCGCATACACTGACTCATACATACACAAGCGCACACACACCAAACGCACAAGTCTATATATATATATATATATATATATATATATATATATATATATATATATATATATATATATATGCACGCACACACACTCATGCAGCTATGCTCATATTTGTACACACATACATGTGCACACACTCAGGCCCACACAAAACATAACTAGTAGTAAAGCTGAGGCATATGCAAGGTGTACCAGGTGTAGTTAGGAAATAGATAGGCAGCCTGAGACAAATACATAATGCCTATCAATTCCATCTTTTCAGGTTTACAATTTTGGTCTGGCCAGTGCAGCACCTCGTGGTGGGAGGGAGGGAGGAAGAGGTGCAGTTTGCAGAGTTACCTCACCCATCACATCTTAATGGTAATTTCTTTAGGTATTATGGTTACATTGTCGGTTCTAGTCCTAGCTTTCTCACCTGACCCCTCTTTTTGCACCTCTGCAACCTTTTTAATCTCCGTGCACCTCAGCTCTCTTGTCTAGACAGAATTATCGAACACTTAGAAACAGACTCAAAACGGGTATTTACATATTCGAAATTCCCCTTTCGCCAAGCCAGACCTTGAGTGAGTAGGAGCCGAGCTTGCCCTTTTGGCATCATTGGATTTCGTTGTAATCTGTAGAGTGTAAACACATTCGGAAATATAGCCCGGAAGCTCGCTGATTGGTGGAGGGAAAATTAGGGAAGAGTAGTGGTGCCGGGTTGAAATCTGGCAGGGGTACCAGAGGAGGGGCCATCCGGGGGCCCTAGGGAACCACCTGACTCCTCGCCAAGGATGCTAGCAGTGGAAAGGAGTGTGTGGTGGAGGGTGTAGAAGCAGAGGGAGGTGGAGGGATCTGGAAGTGAACAGGGTGTGGGAGAATGAACCAACCCTGTTCTCAGGGAATCCAGAGCCAGCAGAGCTCTGGAGACCTTCCTGCAGCTCCCCGCGCAGGGACTTATCCCGGACACACGCGCGTAGCACTTCCCAGCTTGGAGCAAGGAATGTTCCAAACCTTCCCTGGACTCAGATGGGGTGTGTTCCTGGGAACGAAGGGCTGTCTGTATTCATGGGAACTTTCACGCATGCTGTGCATCTGAAAAGGCAGCTTTCAGCAAAAGGATGCCTGCGTCTGACTTTTGGGCGGGAACACCCCCACCCCAGCCATTAGGCTATGCTTTAACCCAGTACCGGGCTGTCTCTAACCCAAACCATCATGTCCTTTCCATTCCCAGTACCGGGCCCTCTCTAGTCACCACTAGTAGGCCATGAATCCCCAGATATAATTTTTTCACCTTCCTCAACTGGCAGGGTGGCTCCTGTTTCAACAACCTGACTTTCTCTAACATTGACTGCAGCCAGACCCACTCTACTACCCCCCCCCCCCCTTCCGCTGCCAGGCAGTTCCCACCCATTTTTACCAGGTCGCTTCTGCTACCAGCCCCTCGCTATCCCCACCACCTGGCCTCAGACTACCAGTCCTTCCAACTCAAAGTTCAGCCCCAGCTATCAGCCTCCTTCATACTAACTGGACTTTCCAAACCACATTAGAAGGCTTTTTACAGTCTCCACAGCAAGGACCTACATATGCTTACCCCCTAGACCATCAACCCCAACTACAAAAAGCATCTCAACCACCAGGCCTTGTGCACTCTTTATGTTGCTCAACCCTCCTCCTCCAGACCATCTCCTGCCGAATTAAAAGCCACTCTCCTACCAGCTCTGAAGTACTTGGCCCAACCACTGCCTTGCTCATTGCATAGGTCAGGTTTTCTCCTCTCCTGGTTTGTCAGGTTCAGTCACTTCTGTTGCTGACACCGCATCTGGCAGCACCAGTCTTAGATGCCAATGTTGACGCATCCGGTGGTAATTGCAAATAAAGGCACCAAGTGAGCCAACTACAGAAAAACTCACTATTTCAGTTTTTTCTCTCTTTAAAGATGTTTTGATAGCAAAAAAATGCTTTTCACACGCACATAGGCACCCAGTTGGCTACATCGGCAACGGGAAACCCTCCAACCTTAAAAGACATTCATAGAAATTGGGCACACTAGCTAATAATATTTTATAGATAATTTCTGTTTACTAATATTGATCCCAAAAGGTCGGTTAGGTGAAATTGATAAATGTATAAACCATAACCTAAATCAATAAATGTAAAATTGTGGCTTGAAAGATAAGATGTGCACTGGAAAAGATGTATATTTGAAAGGAAAAACACATTTGGCAAAGTAAGTTAATCCTAACAACAACCTAACACTTGCTCTTCAAACAGATGCTGGATCTCGTCTCAAAATTCCCTGATACTTAAGTCCATAATTGAATAGTTTTTAGGTCTCGCCTGTCGATGCGCATGCGCATCGAGCTTGCGAGACTATTGGGGCTTAACCACTCTTTAACTAACTTGCAAGGAATCGTGGCGATTCCTTGCAGTGCCCGTGACTTTTAAGCTCAATGCGCATGCTCATTGAGCTTAAAAGCGCGTGCACATCAGTTCCCTCAGCCGCACTCCAGTCCCCTGCTGCTTTCACACCCTCTCCCCGCTCCGCCCCCTCCCCTGCCCGCCGTGTCGCATTTCTCCTCCCCCTCCCCTTATCTGCCTTTCCCTCCGTATTGTTTTTTTTTTACCCGCTCCGCCCCCTCCCCTGCCCGCCGTGTTGCATTTCTTTTCTCCTCTTTGCTCCTCCAGCAGTTCTCTGTCACCTTTCCTTCTCTCCTCCCTTGTCCACCTTTTCATTGTTTTTGCCCACCTCTCCTCCAGTTGAACTCTGTCACTAGCTCCTTTCAGCCCCTTCTCATTCCAGTGTTTTCGGGTCCCATCTCATGCTTGGGGTTAAGCTCCCTTTGCCTGCAAATGCACGGGAAAACGGACAGACACGCACCAGGAAACACCACACAGACGCAGTACAAGCATTGATTAATCACTCGCACACATCACGTTTTACTCCTTTGCTAGTGTTCTCGTTGTTTACATCAGAAAGAAACAGACCTTAAAACGATTGAATAATTGACAGAATCCTCAAATATTGTTAATTCCATTGAAGTCTAGTGAAAACGCTGCTCGAAGATGATATGTTGCTAAAATTACCGTAACAAAATCAATCCACTCACTGTAATATTCTTAATGTAATTGTATGTGCTAGCACCAGAAGGTATGGAGTGAAATTACTTAACTTGTGAGTAAACATATTTGTTCACACCCTCTCCCCGCTCCGCCCCCTCCCCTGCCCGCCGTGTCGCATTTCTCCTCCCCCCTCCCCTTATCTGCCTTTCCCTCCGTCTTGTTTTTTTTTTTACCCGCTCCGCCCCCTCCCCTGCCCGCCGTGTCGCATTTCTTTTCTCCTCTTTGCTCCTCCAGCAGTTCTCTGTCACCTTTCCTTCTCTCCTCCCTTGTCCACCTTTTCATTGTTTTTGCCCACCTCTCCTCCAGTTGAACTCTGTCACTAGCTCCTTTCAGCCCCTTCTCATTCCAGTGTTTTCGGGTCCCATCTCATGCTTGTTATAAAGGGGCTGCCAAAATGCGGACACTCCTCAACCCTCTGCTTCACATGAGACTCTGCGGCTCTTCTGGGACAATAAACCACTCCAGAACAAACATGGAGTTGTCATACGCGGCCATCTATCTCAATTAAAGGCCACATAGCTTCTCTAACCTCTAGGAAAATCTAGCCCTGCTATTTAATTTTGGTGCGGGATTACTGTGTAAAGAAGGTTTGCATAACGTCTCATCTGACTAACTAGTGCTTTAGTTTAGCATTGTATGTGTTTTCATAGGCTTGTGTGTATGTCCTTTAATGCATGTGCATGCTTGTCTTTTTCTGTTCAGTTCCCGTGTCAGTGTGTGCTTACCTGGATTTCCATTTGTCTAATTTATGTGGCCTTTGTCAACGAGGCAATCCGCTACTCTGTCCAACGTTTATGAAGACGAGACACTCAACCACGCAATGCCACTCACACACACAACGCCACTCACACACACAACGCCACTCACACACGCAACGCCACTCACACACGCAACGCCACTCACCCACGCAACGCCACTCACCCACGCAACGCCACTCACCCACGCAACGCCACTCAGCCACGCAACGCCACTCACACACGCAACGCCACTCACACACGCAACGCCACTCACTCACACACGCAACGCCACTCACACAACGCCACTCAACAACGCAACGCCACTCAACGCAACGCCACTCAACCACGCAACGCCACTCAACCACGCAATGCCACTCAACCACGCAACGCCACTCACACACGCAACGCCACTCACACACGCAACGCCACTCACACACGCAACGCCACTCACACACGCAACGCCACTCACCCACGCAACGCCACTCACCCACGCAACGCCACTCACCCACGCAACGCCACTCACCCACGCAACACCACTCACCCACGCAACGCCACTCACCCACGCAATGCCACTCACCTACGCAACGCCACTCAGCCACGCAACGCCACTCACACACGCAACGCCACTCACACACGCAACGCCACTCACACACGCAACGCCACTCACACAGGCAACGCCACTCATCCACGCAACACCACTCACACATGCAACGCCACTCACACATGCAACGCCACTCAACAACGCAACGCCACTCAACCACGCAACGCCACTCACACATGCAACGCCACTCACACACGCAACGCCACTGAAACAACAGCGCCACTCAAACAACAGCGCCACTCACACACGCAACGCCACTCACACACGCAACGCCACTCACACACGCAACGCCACTCACACACGCAACGCCACTCACACAAGCAACGCCACTCATCCACGCAACGCCACTCATCCACGCAACGCCACTCATCCACGCAACACCACTCATCCACGCAACGCCACTCATCTATTTGCAAAACGAAAAATGTTAAACTCTTCTATTGCGAGACCTATTGCATTTTCAATGCTTGTTATATTTTTGCCTGTCCAATAAACATAATAACCGGGCTCACATTGTCCGGGAATAAATCTTTTTATTATTCTAGTCCTGGTTTCTAATGCATCTTTTTTTCAAGTTAATACTAATTTTAAACTTGTTATGGAACATTTTTATGTGCAAACCTTAGTCAGACTACAGAACCAGTGACTGCACTTTAGTCAATAAAATGGCTTTCAACATATAATAGCAGTAAGTTAGCCATGCATACATGGTTATATGTATGCTCCATGTCCTATATAATAATGAAAAATAGAATAAAGGGCTAAGATTGTGTTTTTTCACTGCCGAGATGAAGCTAGGATCACATTTTACAGTCACATCATAACTGATATAGGAATCCTGAAATATGAACATATTTTAATGTGATAGTCATATAGATGGGTGACATCCTCGTACAGCTGTAGTCACACACGGGTACAATCCCCCGCAGGCTCTTCCACAGTGTTGTCACATAAGAAAGTGCTAGTCTGTGAAGAGACAAGATGCCTTCCCTCTCAGAGTGTAGTTACTGTTAGAGAAATCCAGGTACCAATAGATGACACGAAAATGCCACACATCACACTCAATCAGTTATTAATAATCTTTGGAACAATAATGTAAAAGGGTAAGTTTACCTGGTCGATGCTAATATTTCTGAACAACTTTGACTCCCCTGCAAAGTTCCCTATGACCTCTAGGATTTGATATTAGATTAGGCTGGGGATTATGATCAGTGAACTTCCAACAAACTAGTCATTTCATATTCTGCACAGAAATGCCTGGTTTTGGGACTGCCCTTCTATTAGGGTTGGCATTAGCCAAGATCTTTTTTTATGATGATGTATATATAATACCTCCCTACTTGCATAAGCTTTCAGAAAGCTCTTTTCCTCCATTGGTCGCCTGCAGTATCATTCACATTTTGCTTTCACCCATCACAGCATGCAGAATATCTATCTATCTATCTATCTATCTATCTATCTATCTATCTATCTATCTATCTATCTATCTATCTATCTATCTATCTATCTATCTATCTATCTATCTATCTATCTATCTATCTATCTATCTATCTATCTATCTATCTATCTATCTATCTATCTATCTATCTATCTATCTATCTATCTATCTATCTATCTATCTATCTATCTATCTATCTATCTATCTATCTACCTACCTACCTACCTACCTACCTACCTACCTACCTCATACACACACATTATACTGTGGTGGTCTCCACTGTGTAGCTATATGTGTGTCAGAGTTTCTATAAAAAGAACGTTTTTGTTTTTCTAACATCTTTGGCACGGTTTGGTGAATATTCACAACCATGTGCACATAAAAAAGTTTCAGGAAAGTTTTGGGGTTATCCATCAAGTGAGAGCAGAGAAAAAGGGGGAGTCCCAAAATGTGTTTCCTTATGCAATTTAATATAGGAATTTCAGGAAGCATTTAGAAAAAACATCTCAAAAGAGTTAGAGCAAATTTAGCAGAAAGCTAGATCGATACTCAGAAACCATGACTTTTTTGATTTGATATAAATCCATTCTGCATTTTTTGAGAAAAGGAGGTTCAAAATGTGGTGCTATCCGGACAGTTGGTCCCACAGGATTCCTGTGGCAGCTCAACATTTAAAAATAAAGCTTTCTGATTTGCTGAGAGGCCTTTTTTACCTGCCAACCATCACGGTCCCACATGTAACAAATAAAGGTTAAAGGTGCATCATTGTTGAGTATTGTAATAAGATATTGCTTTATGTTTTAAAAAAAACCATAAACATTTACTGAAGCAACAAAGGTTTAAGAGGTGTTAGCTGTTGGGTGTTGAAATAAGATAAAAACTAATGTTTCAAAACCACAGAAATGCACAGGTTATATTTTACTGAGCTAACCTTAACTTGCGCCCACGCCATGTACTGCTTATGAGCACAGCTATTACATCACTCATCACATGTTGAATGAAATCATTTATGACCATGAATAACATCCACAATTACATCTTTGATTACTTAATAATTTATTTATTTATTTATTTATTCAAGAGTTTTATATAGCGCTGGCTAGACCCGGAGGTATCAGAGCGCTTTACATGAGGTTCCACAAAAATTACAATTACAAGATTACATCAGTTCCAAATTAAATCAGTTGCTAGACAAACAATTGCAAGAGCGTAGAAGACAAGATAATTGAAGTGTAGAGGGGAAGTAGTGGGGGTTAAGGGAGTTGAGAAAGTGAAGATAGGGGAAGAGAACAAACAGTAGAGACAAAAAGGAAGTCTGTCTAAAGACCAACTGGGTAGGTGACGACCAAAAGAGGTTATCCACGGCCCATCTCCCCTATAGCTAAACCAGGTAGCTCCATTGGGCATCAGACAGAATAGGTCAGTCTCACTACATTGAGAGAGGAGAGAGGGAGAGAAATAGAAAGAGGGAGGAAGCGAGCGGAGACGACAAGAGAGATGAAAGGAAGTCTGTCAAAAAAACGATTGGGTAGGTGACGTCCAGGGAGGGAATCCCTGGCCTGTCTCCCATTAGCTAAACCAGGCAGCTCCATCGGGCGTCGGACAAAATAGCTAGATCTCAAATGATGAGGGAAAAATTCACAGATAGAACGGGGGACTAAGGGGCCAGGACAGGTGAGGGCAAAGGTCAGAAGCAGGAAAGTGGAGAAGAGTAGAGTGGGAAGAGTTGAGTAGAGTCATTGCGAAGTTCCTTCTTGCAATTTTTTAAACATAGCCGCCAAATCCGCTTTTGTGATCGCCATTCCAGTGGCTCCTGCGTCATCTCACAGCGTCGGGCGTTTGTCTGAAGAAATGAAAAAAAAAAATCCGAGACTTTACCCGTCTGCTTGCTCATCGTCTTCTTTGACGGCATAGGGTGTGGACCAGGCTGGCCCCTGAGTAGCTGTCTGGGATGAGGCTGCTGCACTCTCAGTTGTAGGTGTCTGAGTGAGGGGATTAAGGCAAAGTGAGGGCTGTCGGACCCCCAGGCGCAAATTCTGCGAGGGATATGCAGCTTCAAGTTTAGGAAAGCATCATGGGGAGTGCATCGTGGCTAGTCGGTGCCAGCAATGCCATATAGGAGGACGACCAGCAAGTAAAGACCGATGGAGGGTGGTATGGACTGTGGCCCTTCTGGTCGTGCCGGAGTGCATAGGCAGCACGTTGAGAATCATTGGTGTGGGCTGGGTCCAGCCTTCAGGCATTGGTGGCCGCTGGCAACGTGGTGTGTGGAGGCCACGGACCCCCAGGGCGTGATCACTATCGCAGAATCGGTGTTGTCAGGGTCAGATTAGGTCCGGAGGCAGATCAAGGTTGCTCTGTAGGGCCTCGAGGTAATCTGGCAATATCGATATCCCCGGACCATGGTCTAGGCCAAGTAGCAGGCTGGAAATGCAGGGGGGGATTGCAGGCTGAACAGGGAGCTGGTGCGAGGTTAGAGTGAGCCAGGTAAGGCACTGATCTTCATCCGACGGTCGCCAGCGGCCGCTATCTTAGAGTCAGGCAAGCACCCGATAGAATGTCTCAAAGTAGGGCCATCGCCAGAGTGAAGCCGATTTGTGTGCCACCCCGGCCCATAAGAATCAGAGGGAGTCTCCGCAGGGCAGCAGCGCGTAGGCAGCAATCCTACCTCCCGGAGGCGCCCTTAGTTGGCCCCGTCCTCTGCAGTATGACGGCCGCCATTTTGTGCGCTGCCGCTTCTCTCCTCTTTCAGGGATATCAGCTGCGTACAAGGTCTCAGGAATGGGCAAAGTCGCTCCGCTGGTGCCCCAAGCACTCCGCTTCAAGTAAGGAGTATTTTCGTCAAAGATGAAGCCCTGTAGCCGCCTAGAGCTGGGCCGGAGCAGCGTGTTGGCCGGGAGCCGAGGCGAGCTACGTCCGCCTCCGTCCAAACACCATAGTCATACAGAGCATTAAGTTACTAAGTGTACACATGTCTGTCCATAGCACAGAAACAGCATAAGTCCTAAAGGCAAATGTAATTGTGCATGTTGAATGTTATATGGTGCACCATTAGAAAATCACTAAAGGGTAGGGTTGTCCCAATTAGTGGTTTATCTCACACTAGTGTTGCAAGCATGGCTCTAAAGTTGTATGCTGTTGTGCTCATCTCAAGAAAATGTGTTGTGTATTTTACCAAACTACGGAGGGTTGTCTAAAGGACCTGACAAAGTTGCTTTTTCATTGGCAAGTGGATATATGTCAACCTCCTTACGTAACATTGTGGGTGATTTGAAGACTTTCAGTAGGAAGTCCCATTAAGGTGAATTTTGAAAATTAGTCACAGGTGTAGTGTGCTGAATTACTCCAAATCCACAACCCTATAGGACCCTGTCACAGTGACCGGATGATGTTATCAGTCATGTCATCAATGATTACATTCGTTTTTGTCTTATCTTATTTCAACACCTAATTATATATACCATCACTTTAACCTTTGATATTTCCAGTGAATTTCTAGCGTTTCTTTAATAAAAGCTATGATTCTGTAACCATAACAAACGATGCTGTCACTTTAAGTTTTGTTTTTTAATTAAATGTCTGGATTTTATAAAACATACGGTAAGATCTTATTACCATGCCTAACTATAACATCATTTTAACATTTTTTTGTAATTTTTTTTGTTACTATATTCAGTCAACTGAATGTGGCTGGGTATGGCTACATGGCCAGGCCCTGTTGGTGCCCAAACCCCCAACGGCGCATGACATTTGGAAAGGTCCTGCACCCAAAAGCCCAGAGGTGGCCAATCCCCCGGGGAAGATTGCATGGTACGCTATACCATCGAAGTGAGTTCTGAGCGACGAGTACCGCAGGAGTACTGCTGTAGTTCACAAGAGGGCTCCTGGGGTACTGTGGAAGCACCATTATACCTGTGGCACAATTTTTGTTTTGTAAAAACACTATTATCCCTGGGGTGAAGGGGTCCCTCTATGTCCTCCACAAGGTGTACCAAATCTGTCTCTGATACCGGTTTTTAAAAACTGTTTCAGGACAATGTGGACTGAGTCTCTGAATCCTATAATGGAGGCTGAAGCAATAATATGCTTAGTACCGAGCATAATGGACTTAAATGGACAACAGGCGAAAAAGCACCCTCTCCCAATTGAAAGACCATGTTTCTTCAGTATTTGGGTCTGTGGGACTACTGCTGGACTAACTGCACATATATACCCACATTTCAAAAATGATTGGACAGATTTATACCAAATTACTAAAACGTTTTGCCAGATTTGGTGTCATTCTGGTCAGCTATTTTTTCTGTATCGGAGAGCAGTTTCCTGTGGAACTAAACATTGAAAGTCAACATTTTGTGATCCCTCTTTTTTTCTTAGCCCCTGATTGATGGATACACGCAAACCTTGAATATTTAAGTTATTTGCAAAATAAAAAAATCCTCTTCTCATGGAACCTGTGACCCATCTATACACAGTGGTTGTGGTTGTCTTCTTTCTTGTTATTGCTGGGCTCTGGGGTTCAGTGGCTGTGGTTGTCTTATCTCCTTTTAACACTGGGCTCAGGAGTAGTTGTGGGCGGCACTGTGTCCTGGCAGCACCAGACTCATGGGTGGCATTGGTTATCTTCTCTCCTCTTGGTGCTGCTCTCAGAGATTGTTGTGGTTCACACCTCTCCTTGTGATACCAGGATCAAGGTTGACTGTTTTAGTCATCTCTCCTGTTAGCACTGGACTCAAGGTTTGTTCTTGTGGTAGCCACCTCTCCTGGCAGCACCAAGGAGGTATATACTCACAAACTAGAGAGGAACAGGATCAACACCCAAGCACGTCCTCTTATACATGCACCCCCTCATATACATAAAATGAAATCACAAATAATGCTTGAGTGGGAAAAGTTAATCTACAACAATAATCTTTGTGTCTCAGTTCTCTTTGATCACTGTAGCCCAAAGGAATCCACAAGATATTGGTGAAGACGCCTCACCCACAACTTATTGTGGCATGCTTCATCATTGGTGTCCTCACCACACCAGGGTAGATGATTACCACGCAGGACTCAACTAAAAATGGGAGTTCTTAGATAATTTTTATTCAGGACTAAAGCAGGGATCCGGGTAGATCTACACAAGAAAACCTAAAGATGTCCCAAGGAGTCCCCTTTATTAGTGGGCCCCTTTGGTATGGGTAAATGTTTTTTTCGTTTTCAAGGATTGCCAATGAAGTGTAATTATCCATCAATCCACGTTTATATGCCAACATGTTTCAACTGAATTTCGAGCCCAAATTAATCAACTGTCGTTTTCGGGCTTAACAACTCCGTGCCAAACTGCTGTATGCATCCCGTGGAAAATTATGAGGGATAGGGCTGTCATACCTGTCTTGTGTTATTCCTTTTTGGACTCCCAACTCTGGGGTGTTTAATAGCACCATGGTCAGGCACAGGAGAAACCTCTCCTGTAGTGACATTCATGAAGGAGTAGGTGTGGCTTTCAGTACCTAGGAATAATCCCCTGGTCTGCCGTCTCATTGACGTACCAGGGAGGTGCCAGGCTCTGCCACAAGTGCTGGACTCGGGGATACCTATGGTTGGCATCTCTCCTTACAGCGCCAAGATCAGAAACGCCTGTGGTTGTCATCTCTCGTGGCAGTGTTTTGCTCAAAGATGGCTGTGATTGTTGCTTCTCCTATTTGTACTGGACTTATAGTTATTTCTTGTCGGAACTTCTGTGGGCAGTTCCAGGCTCTGGAACAGTTGTGGCTGGCACCTCTCCTGTTATTGCTGGGCTTAGGGGTAGTTGTAGGTGGTACCTCTCCTGGCAGCACCAGGCTCATGGGTGGCTGCAGTTGTGAGATCAGGGTGTGTTTCGACTTGCACTAGGCAGTGCCAGGCTTGGGAATAGTTGTGGTGAGCACCTCTCCTATTACTGCTGGGTTCATTGGTGGTTGTATTTTGGCGCCCCTCTTGTCGGCACCAGGCTCGGGTGGCAGTGGTTGCCTTCTCTCGCTTGAGTGGTAGTGCCAGGGACTGGCACCCCCCTTGGCATGCGAGGCTCAGGGATGGCTGCGGGTGTCTTCTCTTAAGCTCGGGATGGTTTCGGCTGAGCACCTCTGCGGGCAGTGCCAGGCTCAGCAATGGTGGTGACTGCCAGCTCTAGGGGCAGGGGGGCAGCACGAGGCACCTCTGCTGGCAGCAGGAGGCTCAGGAACATGTGGTTGGCAGCGCTCCTGCGGGACAGCTGCGGTTAGTCGCACAGTCACGCCTCGGCGATAGCCATCAAACAATAACACCACTAGCTGTGGGACAATTTGCAGTTTGTTTTGTAGACAAGAGAGGGGTGGGAAGAAGTGGCGGAAGGATGAAGCAAGTGCGTGCTTCAAAACAACAGCAACAACAACAGGGCCAGCACGAGAGGCTGCCACGCGCGGGACGTATGAGGAAGACCACAGCGGCCCCCACGCGAAGGCCTGAGACACGTGGACGGGGAGGCTGGTGAGGCCTGCTGGGACCACTTGTGAGTGGGTCAAGTTGGGGCAGAAGCGCGAAGGCACCCGTGCTTCAGGCAGGGTGGAGCTCAGAAGGCACTTGGAGCCTCGCAGAGAGTCTGCCGGGCAGACTTCAGAGACTGCAGAATCCAGATACCAAGATCTGGCGGGAGTTACCGAACCAGCCCTGAAAGCACTCCCCCTCCGAGTGGGGTTCAGGTCCAAAGGCACTCTGCATAATATTCACCGGAGAGAGGGCCCGGCACGTCCGGGAGAGCTGAGGCCGCATCAGCCTCCTAGGAGCTTCGGCCAGCATCCCCGGTCCCACCCCAGCATCCCTGGTCCCACCCCAGATTCCCTGGTCCCACCCCAGCCTCCCCGGTCCCACCCCAGTCCCACACCAGCATCCCTGGTCCCACCCCAGCCTCCCTGGTCCCACCCCAGTCCCACCCCAGCATCCCCGGTCCTACCCCAGCCTCCCCGGTCCCACCCCAGTCCCACCCCAGCATCCCTGGTCCCACCCCAGCCTCCCTGGTCCCACCCCAGTCCCACCCCAGCATCCCCGGTCCCACCCCAGTCCCACCCCAGCATCCCTGGTCCCACCCCAGCCTCCCCGGTCCCACCCCAGTCCCACCCCAGCATCCCTGGTCCCACCCCAGCATCCCTGGTCCCACCCCAGCATCCCTGGTCCCACCCCAGCCTCCCCGGTCCCACCCCAGCCTCCCCGGTCCCACCCCAGTCCCACCCCAGCATCCCTGGTCCCACCCCAGCCTCCCCGGTCCCACCCCAGCCTCCCCGGTCCCACCACAGCCTCCCCGGTCCCACCCCAGCCTCCCCGGTCCCACCCCAGCATCCCTGGTCCCACCCCAGCCTCCCCGGTCCCACCCCAGTCCCACCCCAGCATCCCTGGTCCCACCCCAGCATCCCTGGTCCCACCCCAGCATCCCTGGTCCCACCCCAGCCTCCCCGGTCCCACCCCAGTCGCGTCCCTGGTCCCACCCCAGCATCCCTGGTCCCACCCCAGCCTCCCCGGTCCCACTCCAGCCTCCCCGGTCCCACCCCAGCCTCCCCGGTCGCACTCCAGCCTCCCCGGTCCCACCCCAGTCGCGTCCCTGGTCCCACCCCAGTCGCGTCCCTGGTCCCACCCCAGCCTCCCCGGTCCCACCCCAGATTCCCTGGTCCCACCCCAGCCTCCCCGGTCCCAGCCCAGTCCCACCCCAGCATCCCTGGTCCCACCCCAGCATCCCCGGTCCTACCCCAGCCTCCCCGGTCCCACCCCAGTCCCACCCCAGCATCCCTGGTCCCACCCCAGCATCCCTGGTCCCACCCCAGCCTCCCCGGTCCCACCCCAGTCCCACCTCAGTCCCACCCCAGCATCCCTGGTCCCACCCCAGCCTCCCCGGTCCCACCCCAGCATCCCTGGTCCCACCCCAGCCTCCCCGGTCCCACCCCAGCCTCCCCAGTCCCACCCCAGCCTCCCTGGTCCCACTCCAGCCTCCCCGGTCCCACTCCAGCCTCCCCGGTCTCACCTCAGATTCCCTGGTCCCACCCCAGCCTCCCCGGTCCCACCCCAGCCTCCCCGGTCCCACCCCAGATTCCCTGGTCCCACCCCAGCCTCCCCGGTCCCACCCCAGTCCCACCCCAGCATCCCTGGTCCCACCCCAGCATCCCTGGTCCCACCCTAGCATCCCTGGTCCCACCCCAGCATCCCTGGTCCCACCCCAGCCTCCCCGGTCCCACCCCAGCCTCCCAGGTCCCCCAGCCTCCCCGGTCCCACTCCAGCATCCCTGGTCCCACCCCAGCCTCCCCGGTCCCACCCCAGCCTCCCCGGTCCCACCCCAGCATCCCCGGTCCCACCCCAGCATCCCTGGTCCCACCCCAGCCTCCCCGGTCCCACCCCAGCCTCCCCGGTCCCACCCCAGCCTCCCCGGTCCCACCCCAGCCTCCCCGGTCCCACCCCAGCATCCCCGGTCCCACCCCAGCATCCCTGGTCCCACCCCAGCCTCCCCGGTCCCACGCCTGCATCCCCGGTCCCACCCCAGCCTCCCCGGTCCCACCCCAGCCTCCCCGGTCCCACCCCAGCCTCCCCGGTCCCACCCCAGCATCCCCGGTCCCACCCCAGCATCCCTGGTCCCACCCCAGCCTCCCCGGTCCCACGCCTGCATCCCCGGTCCCACCCCAGCCTCCCCGGTCCCACCCCAGCCTCCCCGGTCCCACCCCAGCCTCCCCGGTCCCACCCCAGCCTCCCCGGTCTCACCCCAGCCTCCCCGGTCCCACCCCAGCATCCCTGGTCCCACCCCAGCATCCCTGGTCCCACCCCAGCATCCCCGGTCCCACCCCAGCATCCCTGGTCCCACCCCAGCATCCCTGGTCCCACCCCAGCCTCCCCGGTCCCACCCCAGCCTCCCCGGTCCCACCCCAGTCCCACCCCAGCATCCTTGGTCCCACCCCAGCATCCCTGGTCCCACCTCAGCCTCCCCGGTCCCACCTCAGCCTCCCCGGTCCCACCCCAGTCGCGTCCCTGGTCCCACCCCAGCATCCCTGGTCCCAACCCAGCCTCCCCGGTCCCACCCCAGCCTCCCCTGTCCCACTCCAGCCTCCCCGGTCCCACCCCAGCATCCCCGGTCCCACCCCAGCCTCCCCGGTCCCACCCCAGCCTCCCCGGTCCCACCCCAGTCCCACCCCAGCATCCCTGGTCCCACCCCAGCCTCCCCGGTCCCACCCCAGTCGCGTCCCTGGTCCCACCCCAGCATCCCTGGTCCCAACCCAGCCTCCCCGGTCCCAATCCAGCCTCCCCGGTCTCACCCCAGATATCCTGGTCCCACCCCAGCCTCCCCGGTCCCACCCCAGCCTCCCCGGTCCCACTCCAGCCTCCCCGGTCCCACCCCAGCCTCCCCGGTCCCACCCCAGCCTCCCCGGTCCCACCCCAGATTCCCTGGTCCCACCCCAGCCTCCCCGGTCCCACCCCAGTCCCACCCCAGCATCCCTGGTCCCACCCCAGCATCCCTGGTCCCACCCCAGCATCCCCGGTCCTACCCCAGCCTCCCCGGTCCCACCCCAGTCCCGCCCCAGCATCCCTGGTCCCACCCCAGCCTCCCCGGTCCCACCCCAGCCTCCCCGGTCCCACCCCAGCATCCCCGGTCCCACCCCAGCATCCCTGGTCCCACCCCAGCATCCCTGGTCCCACCCCAGCATCCCTGGTCCCACCCCAGCATCCCTGGTCCCACCCCAGCATCCCTGGTCCCACCCCAGCATCCCTGGTCCCACCCCAGCCTCCCCGGTCCCACCCCAGCCTCCCCGGTCCCACCCCAATCCCACCCCAGCATCCCTGGTCCCACCCCAGCCTCCCCGGTCCCACCCCAGCCTCCCCGGTCTCACCCCAGCCTCCCCGGTCCCACCCCAGCCTCCCCGGTCCCACCCCAGCATCCCCGGTCCCACCCCAGCATCCCTGGTCCCACCCCAGCATCCCTGGTCCCACCCCAGCCTCACCGGTCCCACCCCAGCATCCCTGGTCCCACCCCAGCATCCCTGGTCCCACCCCAGCCTCCCTGGTCCCACCCCAGCCTACCCGGTCCCACCCCAGCCTCCCCGGTCCCACCCCAGTCCCACCCCAGCATCCCTGGTCCCACCCCAGCCTCCCCGGTCCCACCCCAGTCGCGTCCCTGGTCCCACCCCAGCATCCCTGGTCCCAACCCAGCCTCCCCGGTCCCACCCCAGCCTCCCCGGAGGTGTGGCGCCGCGGCCAGGGCGACTGACGCTGGAATCTGGGGACCACGGTTCGATCCCCGGCTCTGGCGGCAGGTCAGCCCAGCACCATGTGACTCTGGGCAATAGCTCGCTTAATCTTCCCGACGGCCCCCCAGCGCCTAGAGACCCTTACGGGTGATTGTGCGCTTTACAAATGTGGACTTTACTTTACTTTACTCCAGCCTCCCCGGTCCCACCCCAGCATCCCCGGTCCCACCCCAGCCTCCCCGGTCCCACCCCAGCCTCCCCGGTCCCACCGCAGCACGGCCTCTGGCGGGAGGAGGGCTGCTCTCCGGATCGGAAGTCCCAGCAGTGCAACGCCCCAGATTTCTGGCTGGAGGGAACTAAGCGCTGTTTTATTCTGGACACTCCCCAAACCGAACTGTCCAAGAAATACGTTTCATTGAGTCTTATCGCGTGGTCCGGGCCGTCCCTGATGTATCTCAGGGGAGGGGTCCACGATCCCGTAAGACTTCTACGAGTTTGCATTGCTCTTTTCCTTTCCGTGTCCAAGGATGTTTTAAAATGATACTCTGGCTTTACCAAACAACCAACTAACTAACTAGCTAAGCATGGTACTAGGTCCCTTGGCCTTGCCCCTGTCTGCTCATGTCCACCTGGGTTACCGAAGTCTCTAAAAAGCACCTTCGTCCATAGATTCTGGCACTGGGGTTAGAACAATGATCTGTTCTGTCCGGCGACAGTAGTTGGCTGCCATGTGCCTCAGTTGTAGTGGTCTGTGTTCTCGGGTGAGCCTGTTGGCACTTCTTCCAAGGCAACCAGTCTTCAGTGGGAGACACATACGCTTGTCAGGCAGCTGTGCACTAACCCTGGGCGTAGTGGGCGTAGCGGGGCTACGCGGAGGTACACAGAGTCTCAAACAAACTCCGTGGAGCTCACTACACCACCTGCCTCCATCCCCCCTATTAACAAGTGAGTAAACATTAATTAAAAATACATTCAAAACCACTTACCTCTGACTGTGGCGTCCCCGGGCTGCAGTCCTCCTATTCCTCGCCTTATCAGTAATCCTGGTGAAAACTGCGCATGCTGGCACGCGCGCATGCCCAGTTTTCACCAGGATTACCAATACGGCGAGGAAGAGGAGGACTGCACCCGGGGACACCACAGTACAGCGGTAAGTGGTTTTAAATGCATTTTTAATTAATGTTTACTTACTTTTTAATGGGGGGTGGAGGCGGGAGCTGACCGACTCTGCTGCGTTCTCTGTGGAATGCGGAGAAGGCAAATCTCTGCACACTCCGCGGGCGGAGCGGAGGTTTCCGCTTGGGGTTACTGTGCACAGTGCCCATCAGTGAGAGCTTCTCACACTGCCCCCCAGTGGCAGCAGAGAAAGCTTCTCATTGTGTCATCTGTGTGTATCCAGTTACCCAACCCACACTGCCCGCCACCGCAACATGCTCAATCGTACCAGCACCTTACACTGCCCACCAGTGCCACTTCCTTGTGCTGCCCGCTGGTGCCAGCACCTCACACTGCTGACCAGTGCCACTTCCTTACACTGCCAGGCAGTGCAGCACCTCACACTGCCCACTAGTGCCACTTCCTTACACTAACTGCCAGTGTCAGCACCTCACACTGCTCACCAGTACCACTTCCTTACACTGCATCCAGTGCCAGCTCCTCACACTACCCACCAGTGCCACTTCCTTGCGCTGCCCGCCGGTGCCAGCACCTCACACTGCCCACCAGCGCAACTTCCTTGCGCTGGTCGCCGGTGCCAGCACCTCACACTGCCCACCCGCACCACTTCCTTGTGCTTCCCGCAAGTGTTAGCACCTCACACTGCCCACCAGTGCCAGCACTTCACCTTGCCCACCAGTGCCACTTCCTTGCGCTGCAGCCAGTGCCAGAACCTCAACTGCCCACCTGTGCCACTTTCTTGCGCTGCCTGCCAGTGCCAGCACCTCACACTGCCCCACAGTGCTTCTTCCTTGCACTGCCCGCCAGCACCTCTCACTGGCCACTAGCTCTAGCTCTTCAGACTGCCCACCGTGTGTTGCCAGCTCATCACACTTATCACTGGTGCCAGCTTCTCACACCGACCACCCGTGCCAGCTCCTACTCTTCTTGCCAGAGCCAGCACCTCACACTGCACTTCATTGGCAGCTCCTCACAACACTCCTGTTCTACAGCACCACTGCCCCAAAAGGTATCAGAGCTCTAGACAACTAACAGGGGAAAGTTAGTCACAAACCGTTACTTTTAGCAACATAGCAAAGCAGTAAGGGAGAAAGGAGGCGAGTGAAGAGAACCTTTAGTTTGGTTACGGAGGGCATGGGTGAGTTTTTAACCGGTTGGTAAGGAAAGGAGTTTGGATGAGGATCTTTCACATTATGCAGTGAGGCGTATGGTGTAAGTGTTACACTATACAATGTACCATAACTAAAATATCGACTACCAGAATATCATGAAGATTAAGTGCAAAAATGTCAGTCTATCATTGCACATAAATATATTTCGATGGTTTTATGTATATATCTTCAAGGAGCCTAGATGTAGACTTACCTATATACATTTGTTGTCACAATAGCTTCCTAGCCGATATTATGGATACACAATATTGCTGTGCCTGTGACGGATAGCCTGACATACAACACTCCCTGGCCACCCATTGGTGCTTATCAAAGCTGCAGCGCGAGGTGAACCGGAAGTTCAGAGTTCAGGCCCTTCACTCTTGGCACGCGCCTCTCAGCAGAGACTGCGCCACAGCATCCCGCAGCTGGGAGACGATGGGGGCAACATTTGGTTTCGAGACGGTGCATCAGGGAACAGAGAGGGTTCTTGTAGATGGGCTATTTGCGCAAGTTTTGAGGCTTAGGCCTAAACGATTATCTGTCACTCTTTAGTACCCCCATGGTCGGATTGGGAAGGTGGGCGTTGGGCGATTGGCGGGTCCCTCAGGGTAACCTGTGGGCCAGTTTTGTAGGCACTCTGTAACCCGGCCCAAGAGACTTACTTTCGTCACCAGTCCCTGCCACGCCACTATAAGGTGGCACCAGTGTCATGGGCACTCCCCCGCCATGCTGGAAATTGAGGCTTGGGGCCACGGCGTTTCTTTTCCTTTCGTGCATTTTCATCTAGGCCCCTGCCTCTTATGCCCTGCCCTGCTGGAAGCAGTGTCACCCCCCACCGGGCCATCACGGGTTTAGGGAGGATGAGAGTATGCAGAGGCCTCACTGCTGGGGCCAAGGGATGTGGGCCTTTGGGCTAATCTAATCTAAGCCCCCTGGAGCAGCAGCAGCTATTTGCTTTTCTTGAATGGTCTCTTGCCAGGTCATCCCCCTGAGGTGATAGTGGACTGGGGAGGGTAAAAGAAGTGTCACCTCGACCCCAGCGTCTTTTAGGCCTTATTGTGGGTGGGGGAAGGGGGTTGTTGCATAAGCCTTGCTGTCAGGCCACCTTTCCTAGAGGACTTTTTTGTTGTTGTTGTAGTGTTATGGTCAGAGCTGCCGATGTTAGAATTAGGTTTGAGTACCAGCGTCAGCTCCACATCCCGTGATTCTGGGCAAATCACTTAATCTTCCTACCTAAAATGTAAATGAATTTGATATTGTGTAATGTAACTAGTGCTCATGCATACTGCTCCAATGTCTGTGTGCTGAGTTCACACTATATAAAACTACAGCAACAAAAAATAGTAATAACAAAAAACAACCGGACAGATTCCAGTGAGACTAACCAGATGGTGATCCATGAAAGGAAGGATCTGGGAATGTGGGCCAATTTTTTTGGGTCTAATTGTGATCCCAATCCGACTTTGGCATCCCCTCCCTTACATCACCTTTCTGCTCCTTTATTTTCGCCTATCCCTCTCTCCTTGTGTGTTCTCTGCTTTCTTTTCACCCTCTCCATCGCCTTTCATTTTCCCACCTTACTTCATGCACTCCATATACCCTTACTTCCTCCCTTCTCTCTCCATTCGCTTCATGTTCCTCCTTCCTTCTCTCTTTATTTCTTTCTCTGTAAGTCTAAATCCATTTCCTTTTTTACATCTACCTTCACTACCTTTCGCTCTCTTCTCTCTGTTTCCCTCTCTTTTTCGAACCCCCTCTCTCCTTCCCTCTGTCTTGCCTCATTCCAGTGTCTTTTTCCCCTCTCCTTCTGTTGCTATCACCCTTTCCTCTTTCTTCTCTGTCAAGTGTGTGTAGTTATATATATATTTATATATCTCTATATATATATATGTGTGTGTGTGTGTGTGTGTGTGTGTGTGTGTAGGTATGTATATATATATATATATATATATATATATATAGTTGTCATGTGATCAAGCTTCTTCCTGAGGCGAAACGCGTCATGGAGGACGCGCTGGCACAAATAAACTAATCACTTTGCACCAGCAACTTAAGGGTCTGCTCTTCGTCATTTTGTATTTGAAGCGAGAGCTCTGTTTTTGACGACTGTCTGGATATATATATATATATATATATATATGTGTGTGTGTGACATAGGGGCGCTTAACCAACTCTGTATCCATTGGCCTATCCGTTTGCCATCCACAATTCATTCCGCACAACATAGGCCACAGGCCCAGCCCACTTCGCCATTGCCTTACCTTTCTGTGAGGGACGGCATTTTGCTCATGCACGGTGTGCACTTATGCACGAAAATAGGCCCCATGATCAGTTTTCCTAAAACCATTCACAAAAGGCAGCTAATATTAGACTTCTTGGCCTTGACAATGCTTGTTTTCTTTCTGTTCTTCTTTTCTGGCTCTCCATATTTTCTCCCTATCTAGCTTCCTTTATCTCTTCTTTTCTATTGGTCATTCCCTCCCCCTCTTCCCTTTCCTCCCTATCTCTTTCTTCGATTCCGTCCCCCACCCCTCTTCTCCCCCACCCCATCCCTTTAGCCTCCCGCCCTCCCCTTCCCCGTGACACTATCTCTAAGGGCACTGCCCAACTTTAGGCGGAAGATTGGAGTCCGCTCCCACATCCCTGAGACTCAGGCCCCAGGCATCCGAGGGGGTCCCCTGGGGAGCGCGCGTGGGTGAGTTCACAGCTCTGACATCAGCCCCTGGAGCCCCTCCAAGCAGGGGGCGCGGGGGCTGCTTTCGATCAGTGAAAAAGAATGACACTTTTCTTGGCTCCAACTTGTGAGGCAAATGTGGTCCACGAGGGAGTGAGCGAGCCCAGCCCTTGAAGGAAGCGACGTGCAGGAAGGCCTCGGCGATCACTGCCAGCGGTGCTGCCTCTGGGATCCTGCTACCGAGAATAATGCTTTCAGTATGAGCGCGCCGCGATAAGATGCCACGGATTGCACTTCCGTGGCCACCCCGCCGCGGGAGGCTGCAGCCTCCGGCCGCAGATGCGCCGTCCTAGCTCCTGACGCAGACGCAGGCTCCCACCCTACCAGCAGCCCAGATTTCGGCACCTTTCCCACCCGGAGACAGGACCGGACCGCCGGCAGCCTCCTCCCGCCATGTACTGCTGGGGTGAGTACTTGGAGCCAGCGCCTCAGAGGGTGCGCTAGCTTCAGAAAGTTCTGTGTTCGTTTCTAGGCGCTTTAATAAAACAGTGAGGGCAGATTCTCGGAAGAGAAACGCTTCTGTGTTGCTTAAACTAAAATGTCACGTCCCAGTGTTTACACGCCGTGTGGTAGCAAACAAAGTGAGTTTAAAGCGTACCCTGTAAAGGCTCAGGTGGGGCAGGTGGGCTCAATGGAACCGACCTGACTTTTGATACTCCGGTGTCAATGCGTCATATCAGATCCAGTTTATTATACAGTTTACAGTTCGTCCTCTCTGCTGTACTTAGAGGACATCCAGTGTCACTTGTACGGAAGGGAAGCCGGCTGCAGGAATGTCTTTTGGCAGTAAGACAGCTCAGCGGGTTTGACGCCTGCTGCTGCACGGGCCTCTGTGAATTCTGTATTCCAGAGGTCCGAAACCCAGCGAGGTCAGTTCAACCTTTCATCTTCCCGGCATCGATTAAAAGCGCGCCTTTGAGTTTATCTAGTAACAAAGCCTTTTATTTGTTCACCTGAAGACATTTTAACTTGAGGTGTGCTATATCTGATCGGAGTCCATTATTGTTCCTAGCACTGGCGCTCCTTTGGAAAGTGGACTTCTGCTGAATAGAGGGGTGGTGGGTGGGTGTGTGTGTGTGGGCGGGGGGGGGGGGCACAAAGGTTAGTGCAGAGACTGTGTAACATTAGAAGTTCAGTCTGGGTCAGACTGAGAATGAAACATAGCCAAACTTACTTTTTATTGGTTAATATTATTTTCCCTGCAGACCGATTGTAGCTTGAAAGTTGAAGTAATGAACTGCTTTGCTTCGCTTGTGTTCTACGCTCCAGTACAGAGCCTGCCCCCCTTTTATAGTCGACAGGGACTTTGTGAGATCCCAGGACGGCCGGCAGAGCTGGGGAAGCGTCAGTCACACACGAGTCTAGCCGACTTTCGCTCTTGGAGTAGCAGCACTGAGTTGACAATCTTGTGTGTGCCTCGTAGAAGTAACGGGGAGGGTACAGCCCTTGCACCCCCGTTGTGTCATGGACACTGACCTTTCCCAGTGAATCCGCTCGCAGAATGCGAGGTTGTCATGTGCATAGCGCTTGCTATCATTAGCACAGTACAGGAGCGCTTTCTTAAGCGTCCGCCGGTTTGTGCAGGTCTTTGAGCGCCATTACTCAAGTGTGCGCGTTTTGGCAGGTGTTACAGTAAACTTTGCCGCCTGTGAGTACGGTCTGTAGTCTCTCGGGAGGCCGGCTTTAATGTATGAGATGTTTAATGCTCGCAGCACTGTGGAGCGGTGAGAGGCCCTCCGTTGTCACCCGGGCAGTTTCAGTGAAAAGCACCTTTTGCACATCCTTTCTCCTGGCCTCACCTCTCTGGCGTAGAGGCAGGTCCGCCTCCTTTTTGCCAGCGCTGCGATGACTCTTGGAACTTCAGAAGTAGTCTGTTCCTAATTGTCTAACGGATTTACGACTTGTGTCTTGAAAAAAAATAACAAAAACATGTTTTGTTGCGGCCACAAGAGACACCAGTGCAAGTGCGCTTTGCATTACAGCTCCCCCCCTCCCCGCAGCTCCCTTCATCCCATCTAGGGGGAGTGGCAGGGCCGAAACTGCCAAGCTTTCAGTGCCGGCACTTCCTGTCAAAGGCTTCGCACCTGCACTTCTAAGACGATCTGCTGCACTAGACCCAGCACTTCTCAGCAGGCCTTGCATACTAGTACCTGCACTTCTCAGCAGCACTGCTATGCTAGCTCCTGCACTTCTCAACAGGACTTGCATACTAGTACCTGCACTTCTCAGCTTCATTGGTATGCTAGTTTCTGCATTTCTCAGCAGATCTGCTGTACTGGCACGAGCACTTCTCAGGAAACCTCGCATACTAGCAGCCGCACTTCTCATTGAATTTGCTTTTCCTCTTTCGCATGTGAGCACTTCTCAACAGGGCTGCTGCTCTTCTAATGGGACGATGTAAAGTAGCTTCTAAGCAGGGTTGCTGCTCTTCTAATAGGACAGTGTACACATAATTTTAAGCAGGGCTGCTACTCTTCTATTGGGAGCTGTGTAAACCTAATTCTAAGCAGGGCTGCTACTCTTATAATAGGTCTGTGTAAATAACCTTCTAAGCAGGGCTGCTCCGCTTCTAATAGGACTGTGTAAACAGGCTTCTAAGCAGGGCTGCTAGTCTTCTAATGGAACTGTGTAAACAAGCTTCTGAGCAGGGCAGCTCCACTTCTAATGGGACTGTGTAAACCAACTTCTAAGCAGGGCTGCTACTCTTCTAATGGGACTGTGTAAACAAACTTCTAAGCGGGGCTGCTCCGCTTCTAATGGGACTGTGTAAACAAACTTCTAAGCGGGGCTGCTCCGCTTTTAATGGGACTGTGTAAACCAACTTCTAAGCAGGGCTGCTACTCTTCTAATGGGACTGTGTAAACAAACTTCTAAGCGGGGCTGTTCCGCTTCTAATGGGACTGTGTAAACAAACTTCTAAGCAGGGCTGCTACTCTTCTAATGGGACTGTGTAAACAAACTTCTAAGCAGGGCTACTACTCTGCTAATGGGACTGTGTACATAAGCTTCTAAGCAGGGCTGCTAATCTTCTAATGGGACTGCGTGAACAAGCTAAGCAGGGCTGCTAGTTTTTTAATGGGACTGTGTAAACAAGCTTCTAAGCAGGGCTGCTATTCTTCTAATGGAACTGTGTAAACACGCTTCTAAGCAGGGATGCTACTCTTCTAATGGGACTGTGTAAATAAACTTCTAAGCAGGGCGGCTCAGCTTCTAATATGACTAAACAAGCTTCTAAGCAGTGCTGATACTCTTCTAATTGGACTTTGTAAACATAATTCTTAGCAGGGCTACTAGTCTTCTAACGGGACTATGTAAATAAACTTCTAAGCAGGGCTGCTACTCTTCGAATGGGACTGTGTAAACAGGCTTCTAAGTATGGCTGCTCCGCTTCTAATGGGACTGTGTAAACAAACTTCTAAGTAGTGCTGCTACTCTTCTAATGGAACTGGGTAAAGAAGCTTCTAAGCAGGGGTGCTACTCTTTTAATGGGACTGTGTAAACAAGCTTTTAACCCCTTGCATGCAGGGGTAATTCCCACCGCTGTGCTGGGGGGGGGGGGCGCGCACAGCGCCCCCATGCTCATGACGAGCTCAGCTCGTCATGAGGTACAGTGCTCAGGTGCTCATGGAACGTTCAGAACAGCAGAGGAATTATCCCCGCTCGTGAGCGTTCCACGGGCCATGACGAGCTCAGCTCGTCATGAGCACGTGAGCACTGTGCCTCATGACGAGCTGAGCTCGTCATGAGCACAGAACGGGTTAAGCAGGGCTGCTAGTCTTCTAATGGGACTGTGTAAACAAGCTTCTAAGCAGGGATGCTAGTCTTCTAATGGGACTGTGCAAACAAGCTTCTAAGCAGGGCTGGCCATCTTCTAATATGACTGTGTAAACAAGCTTCTAAGGAGGGCTGCTATTTTTCTAATGGGACTGTGTAAACAGAATTCTTAGCAGGGCTGCTGCTCTTATGATATGCCTGCGTAAACAAGCTTCTGTAGTAGGGGATCTCTGTGTATAGTCATAATCTAGTGAATAGTCCCGCCCATTCACTAGATTATGACTATAACAGAGATACCCCTACTACAGAACTGGAGTTACAGGACAGAAACTACTCCTTCTGTAGTAGGGGTATCTCTGTTACAGTCATAATCTAGTGAATGGGCGGGACTATTCACTAGATTATGACTATAACAGAGATACCCCTACTACAGAACTGGAGTTACAGGACAGAAACTACTCCTTCTAAGTAGGCTGCTAGTCTTCTAATGGGACTGTGTAAACAAGCTTCTAAGCAGGCTGCTAGTCTTCTAATGGGACTGTGTAAACAAACTTCTAAGCAGGGCAGTTACTCTTTTAACCTCTTCCATGCGTCGGACGGCCGGTGGCCGTCCGACGTCACGGTGGGCGTGTGCGGAGGACTGCCGGGGGCCGTCCGAACCACGCCCACGCCATAAATCACCCGCACCGTGGCTGAATTTTCGCCGCGGTCAAGGGGTTAATGGGACTGTGTAAACAAACTTCTAAGCAGGGCGGTTACTCTTCTAATGGGACTGCATAAACAAACTTCTAAGCAGGGCTGCTACTCTTCTAATGGGATTGTGGAAACATAATTCAAAGCAGGGCTGCTACGGTTCTAATGGAACTGTAAACATAATTCTACGCAGGGCTGCTACTCTTCTAATGGGACCGTGTACACAAAATTCTAAGCGTGGCTGCTGCACTTCTAATTGGACTGTGTAAACAAACTTCAAAGCGTGATTGCTGCACTTCTAATGGGTCTGCATGCGCACTTTTAAACAGGCTCCTACACTTCTAATGAGACTACATGCATCCCTGTCATCGGGGCTACTACACTTTTACTGAGGATACGTAAGCACTTCTAAACAAGGCAGCTGAACTGCTAATGGCACTACGTACACACATCTCAACAGGGATGCACTAACTTCTGATGGGACTTCAAATGCACTACTAAGTAGGACTGTCACGCTTCTAACAGTACAATGTACACAGTCCTCAGCAGAGCTGCTACATTTTTAATGGGACTACATACGCACCTGTAAGCAGGGCTGCTACACTTCTTATGGGGCCATGTACGCACTCCTAAGCAGGGCTGCAATACTTTCAATGGTCCTAAGTACACACTTCTAAGCAGGGCTGCTACATTTCGAATGGGACTACGTACTCACCTGTAAGCAGGGCTGCTACACTTCTGATGAGCACCTAAATTGGACTATGTTTGCACTTTTATGCTGGGCTGCTGCACTTCTAATGGTACTTCGAACGCACTTTTCGGCAGAGTTCATGTGCGACCACGTGCACTTCTCATCGGGACAGGCTAAAGGGACAGGACTTGCCTTTCTTATCTGTTATGTTTTACTTCTTGGAAGTGCAAGCATTCTTAGCAGGCCCGCAATACTGACCGTAGGTAATATTACTGAGTCATACAGTATATATAGCTGTAATGGTCTGGTGTGGTTAAAGGCAAAGACTGTTGGCCTCGAAATGTATCAAACATAGATGAAAAGTTCTGCTGGAGTCTGCACAATTTAGGTCAGTTTTTGCACTTCTCAGTAGGACTGTTGTTTTTAGGTCTCGCTGAGCCAATGCGCTTGCGCATTGCTCCGGCGAGATTCTAGTTAGCGGTCCGAAAAGTCTACCAAATCTGCGGATTAGACAGAGTTCATGTGAGACAGGCGCGTGCACGAGGCCAACCACGTCACACACCACCATTTGTCTGTGCCTCGGCATCAGACTTCAAAGGCTGCCGCTCCCCCCCATCAGACTTCAAAGGCTGCCGCTCCCCCGCCCCCGCATCAGACTTGAAAGGAATGCGCTCCCGCTCCCCCGCCCCCCACAGCAATGCCGGGAGCCTGTTTGTAATTGCTCACATTACCAAACTCACCGTTTGCACGATTACTGCCCTTACCTAGCCGCAACACCCTCTCTGCCCGCACTAAACTATTACTCCCTCTTAGAATAACCTCACCTTCCACACAATCCCTTTTAGTAAGCTGATTATACAATGCCCATACCTAGCCGTTATTCTTGCACAAACGCGCCTACCATCACAGCACAAAATACTACCAGCCCAATATTTGACTTGCCCTCTCACAACCCTATTATAGCAGCACCCTTTTGGAATTCCTCGTTAAGATACCGCATAACAACCGTCGCTCACAAAAATGCACCCATAACACTTACCCGAACAATCTACCAATCGGCATTGATAATTTAACGACGGCTCGTGCATGACTCCTGCACTTATGTGTTTTAAATGTTTGTGATAGTTTTATTACACTATCTCTCTGCCCGCAAGTGCACCGTGGATGCTTGAGTAGTGCTCCCTTTCCTTCTTCGTAAACGGCATATTGTTTAGGTATTCTGGCTCGTGCATGAATTCTGCACTTATGTGTTGTTATAAACCTTTGTGATAGTTTATTGACAGTATCTCTCTGCCCGCAAGTGCACCATGGACGCTTGAATAGTGCTCACTTTCCTCCTTTGTGTACGGCATAGTGTTCACGTATCCCGTCTAAATCAGTCTCGCTCTTCTTCCCCTTCTCCCATCTCGATGCCCACCCCGCCCACCTTTGGATCCTACATCGGGAAAACAACAAACTGTAAATATATGGCTACGTCTGTTTAAATTTCTGCTTGTTATGCCACATGCAGCATCTTTTCTGACATGCTCTTTCTCTGCAACACTTTGTCTCTTGTTACCAACGTTTTTATTGATTCATTGTAACGAACTGTTGAATGTGATTACTGCCGCATATTGCTTCCCTCTCTTTTTTCCTCATGCTCAGGCACAAATGTTTTATCACGCCCCTTCCACCCCATGCGCTTGGAAAACCTCTTGAACCTTACATGAAATCTGCCGCACTCCTAAATAATTTCTTTGCGACCACTCGCAACACAAATCTCGGGGATATATGTTATCAAAATGCAACCTATGAATGTATAACCATAATGTAATGTCAATATGGTTTTTCCGTCATGTACTTTGTTGCTGTCCATATACCTCCTTCTGATGTGGTCTATATAACTTTTACATGGTTGAATGCCTATGTCACTCTAGCTTCACACCCAATATTCCATCCGATAACGTTTGCACTCTCCTGTACCTTCCGTTTCCTATCTAAATTGACCTGATCAAATATGTACTAATATGATACACATGTCACTACTGTTCTCATGCTTCCCACCACCACCTCTCCACGTCTCTTTACTCTCCTCACACCCCCTCACCCACACACTCTCTCACCCTCACACACCCTCACTCACCCTCACACCCTCACCCTCACACCCCCTCACCCTCACAGCCCTCTCACCCTTACACACCCTCACCCTCACTCACACTCACAACCCTCTCACCCTCACTCACCCTCACACCCTCACCCTCACCCCCTCACCCTCACACCACCTCACCCTCACAACCCCCTCACACACCCTCACTCACCCTCACACCCCCTCACCCACACACACGCCCCCTCATCCTCACCCTCACCCCCCACCCTCACACTCCCTCACCCTCACACCCCCTCATCCCCCCTCACCCTCACATCCTCACACACCCTCACCCTTACACCCCTCACACCCTCACCCTCACACCCCCTCACCCTCACTCATCCTCACACCCTCACAACCCTCTCACCCCTCACCCTCACACACCCTCACACACCCTCACTCACCCTCACACACCCTCACCAGCATAGTGTAACAACACACAGCATAACAAAACACAGCATAGCATAACAAAAAAAGCATAGCATAGCAAAACATAGCATAGCATAGCATAACAAAACATAGCATAGCATAACAAAACAAAGCATAGGATAACATAGCATAGCATAACAAAACAAAGCATAGGATAGTAAAACAAAACATAGCATAACAAAACAAAACATAGCATAGCAAAACACAACAAAACATAGCATAGCATAACAAAACATAGCATAACAAAACAAAGCATAGCATAACATAACAAAGCATAGCAAAACAAAACAAAGCATAGTATTACAAAACATAGCATAGCATGTCAAAACACAACAAAACATAGCAGAACAAAACAGCATACGATAACAAAACATAGCATAAGATAACAAAACATAGCAGAACATAACAAAACATAGCAGAACATAACAAAACAAAGCATAGCATAACAAATCATAGCATAACTAAACATAGCAAAACACAACAAAACATAGCATAGCATAACACACCACCACAAAACATAGCATACATACCAAACAATAGCATAGCAAAACATAGCATAGCATAACAAAACACAACAAAGCATAGCATAACAAAACACAACAAAACATAGCACAACAAAACAAAGCTTAGCATAGCATAACAAAACATAGCATAACAAAGCCTAGCTTAGCATAACAAAACATAGCATAACAAAACATAGCTTAACAAACATAGCAAAACAAAGCATAGCATAATAAAACATAGCATAACATAACAAAACATAGCATAGCATAACAAAACATAGGATAGCATAACAAAGCATAGCATAGCAAAACACAACAAAACATAGCATAGCATAATAAAACACAACAAAACATAGCATAGCCTAACAAAACAAAGCATAGGAGAGCAAAACTAAACATAACATAGCATAACAAAACAAAGCATAGGATAGCAAAACAAAGCATAGCATAACAAAACATAACATAACAAAACATAGCATTACAAAACACAACAGATAGCATAACAAAACTTAGCAAAACAAAACATAGCATAGGTTAACAAAACACAACAAAACAGCATAGCAAAACAAAACATATAATAGCATAGCAAAACATAGCATAGCATACCAAACACAACAAAACATAGCACAGCATAACAAAATATAGCATAGTAAAACAAAGCATAGCATAATAAAACACAACAAAACATAGCATATCATAACAAAACATAGCATAGCATAACAAAGCATAGCATAGCAAAACATAGCATAGCCTAGCAAAACATAGCATAGCATAACAAAACACAGCATAGCATAACAAATCAAAGCATATGATAGCAAAACATAGCATAGCAAAACAAAACATAGGTTAGCAAAACAAAACATAGCATAGCATACAGCATCACTCACCACCACCACAGCATCACTCAGGGGCACCACAACATCACTATGCGCTACCACCGCATCACTGAACGCCACAGCATCACTCGTTCGCCATCACAACATCACTCAGCGCCACCACTGCATCAATCTGTGAAACCATTCAACAACAACTGGTTCGAATATGTTCTCTCAATGTTTCAAGCTTTATTGCAAATGTAACAAAAAGATGTTAATATTTCACTTCTGTTCTTGGATTTTCGTCACAATAAAATACACTGAACATAATCTTCACAAAAGTTATTTACAAAAGTTTAAGCTATTGCCATTATAAATTACAATAACTTTTATTTAAGAATTAATTATTTAAAAAAAATTAAAAGCCATTGTTATTTGTAATATCAATACATGTAAGCCATGTAAATACAACACATATGGCATTACAACTGCTATAGGTGTCACATTTGCGAAAGTTATAACTATTGGCATTGTAAATGGCAAACCTATTAATTTCGCTATTTTCAAAAACAAAACATAAATAAAAAATTTGTCTTTTACAATACCAATAGCTCAAACTTTCCTAATGTGAAACCTATTGCATTGCAAATGCTTATTTTAATTGCAGTACTCACACTTCTCAATGGGGCTGGCATGCTCGTAATGGGACATTACTCACACCTCTAAGCGGGGCTGCTGTAGTTCTAATTGGACAGTACTCACATTTCCCAGAATGACAGTACTTGCACTAATCAGTACCACTGCTGTACTTCTAAAAAGGCAGCACTTCCCAAGAAGTGTGCTATACTTTTTTTGCCGGTACCTATATTTCTCATCAAGTCTGCCATTCTCATACTCAGCCGACTTTACAGTTGGTCAGATATACCCTTCATAAAGCTTCAGCTCCCAGACTAGCTGCACCAGTGTCCCCCTTGGAATAACACAAACCAGGGCCGGACTGGCCGTTGCGGGCACCGGGCAATCCCCCGGTGTGCCGCATGGGTGGGGGCCACTGGGGGCCGTTTTTGTTACATGGGCGTTTTTGCAGCATACCTGCAAATTCGGCCCTGAAACCAAAACGGCCGAAAACCGGCCCTGGCAAAGAGCACTTTGCCATGGCCGGTTTTGATTCCCAGTCCGGCCCTGACACAAACTCATCTGCAGTTAGACACACCAAAAACCTAAGGACGAAAGTCTTTAATGAGTCTTGCAAAGGGACAGAAAGAACCCATCCACTACTCCACATGCAGAAACCAAAGTAGATACGTTCTACTAACATCACCGGCTCGACAAACAAACCCCTCTCAAATCAGAAAAGAAAACAATAGGGAGCAAATGAACAAACAAATAACTCAATGAAGAACCTAGCAATCTCAAAAGAAGAAACAATAGGAATGAAGATGGAATTTCACATTAACTACTGCGGATCAAATACTTTGCAAGCACCACAAGATAGGATACCATAAATTAAGCATGGGCGGAGTTCACGGAGTTCTGCTACGCGTAACTCCGCAAAGTGCAAAAAAACCTCTGCCGTGCTACGCAGGGCTCCGCAAACGGCGGAGTGTGCTGGATAAATGCTATTCGTGGTGATTTTCATTGCTAGGTGCTTGTCTGCACTGTGCAATCATTGTGAACAGCATCATGAACAGCACAAGCGGGCACTGCTTTCTTTCTGCCGCTTGAGTAGATTTTTATTCGAGTGGTATCTTTCTCAATGGGAGCGGACAGTTTCTCAACACGAGCGGTCGAGAGCATACACGACCACGCACAATGAGAAAAATGACCGCCTGCATTGAGAAATCTCACCAGGAGTTTGATTTTCCGCGCTAGCCAACTTGATGTTGATGATCACGAATGAGGAAAAATCTCGCCGGGCGGCAGATTTTTCTTCGCTCGCGCACACCAACTTGATGTTGACAAACATAGTGCAGTGATCTCCGCAAACTCCGTGAGCGGAGCGGAGTCCACCCTACAGACTTACCATACATTCATGTGTAGTGCAAAACGTCATATTGTATGAATGCGTTCACGGAGCTCCGAACACATCTAGACAGATCTATGGTATTTTAGAAGAATTTACAAACACTGAAACTTTGAAACCTTGTCCCATGTGTCTCTGCAACAGTGCAACAATCTCATGTTGTACTTTAAATTGAAAATATCAAATGTTTCGGATAACGTACGTATCAACAGTTCCCTATCTTCTTCTCCAACGTATAACGTAATATACTCTACAGGTGCCACTCATGGCATTCAAGCTTTTTGGAAGATAAGGAACTATAGTCACTGGAACTAAAGCCCAAAGCATCAAACGTCATGAGAACAGCACACCCTAGACAATATGAAACAATACACAACAACTCTTGTTCCTAATCTCACGTGTGTGTTCAGTGCTTGAATCCCATAAGGCTCTGTCCTCAAATCACTACCGTAGGCTATTATCACACCCCTTCTTAAGTCATCAATGGCAGACTCAAAGATTCTGGCCAATTGTAGCCCAATCTCTAAACTATCAGTTCTTGGCGAAATCTTTGAGAAAGAATCTACATATCAACTACAAAACCAAGAGGAACAAAGCCAATTTCGACACAACATCCAATAGATCCCAATGGGCATCAAAACGATACTGACTGATCAAAGGATCAAGATCAGCAACCAATTGACACTAGTTGATAACTCAGCGGAATATGCTGCAGGTGATCCTATGGCCGTAGGTCACAATATCGAGCACAAAAATATTGTACTACCAATATATTGCAGCCTTAGTGCCGACCACCAAAATATAGTGAAGCTAACAATGTATACGTACATTTAGGTTTACAATTCTTAACTCCACATCTATGTACCTTGATGGTACGTATATTGTCGTGGCACACAGATGTTGAGTTAGATGTATTACATCTCTGCTTGCCAGTGAATACTTGTTTTGGTAGCCAATATTCTGCTAACGATATCTGGTGGCATGATATTTAAAACTCAGTATTCAAGTTTTCTTGAAGGCTGTAGGACAGGGCTGAGGTCAATGTGTTCTAGCCTGGTCTGGTCCACCCTCTTTGATTGTAGCCAAGAAATATAAATTGGATCAATGACTTCATCAGCTTGGAAAGTGCCCTTTGGAGTTCCATAGTGCTCAACATTCTTGGCATGGCTGTTCAAAAATGCAGTTCTTGGCAATGGTCCTAGATCACCACTTACAAATGTAAGCCAATGACTCGCCGATGTGCATTCAATGTTCGACAAGTCCCAAGATGTCTAGAACAAAATAACAAACATCACATGCACCTCTGTATGTAGGGAAATGTCCTTTATTTGATCGGAAGAAAGACAGAAAACCTTGTGTTTAGTGGAAAATACCAGAAGTCCATCCCATTCAAATGGCCTCAGAATCTAGAGTTCACCGCTTACTACCACAAAGTCGGAAAAATGTAGGCTATATTTGAGTTCGACCTGTCTTTTTTTATAAATCACCACTGTGCTCAAAGATGTCAAGTTATATCTGTTTTTTCTCTGAAACAGGTACACCATTACAAAATCAGGCATCCAGGTTATACCTGACTAGCATGGCAATGCAAAACCTGGTTTGAAAACACTTCAGTGGCAGTTAGTACAAGAGATAATATAGTTCTGTGTATTTTCCTTAAAGCTTATTGGATGAACATGGAGGAAAAATAATAATAATTATTATTATAATAATAATAATTATAAAAATAATAATAAAAAGAGCATGGGGAACATTGTAAATCTAATTTTATTTATATAGCACTTACTACCCCTGACAAGGCTGTGAAGTGCTTTTTGGTGAGTAGCACGCTACTCCGGAACCCAAAGTGGATTAGGGGTAGATTAGTATATTGAAATATAAGTTGTTTATTGGAACGGTTGACGTGTGAATCTGTTAAGTGGATTGAATAGGATAAAGGAAGGATAGAGGAGGGAAGATTCTAGAAAGTGTTATTTGGGAGATCATAGGTGTATATTGAGGGTTGGGATGAGTCAAAGGAGGGATAGGAGAGGAACAGTCTAAAAAGGGTTGTTTGAGAAATTATAGGGATAAAATGAGGTTTGGGGGGTCAGAGATGAATATAGAGAAAATATTGAGACAGGTATAGGATGAGATGTAAAGTACTGAATTGGAGAGAGTTGAAGCTTTTTTTTCTCTACACTGGGAATAAAGTGATAAATATATAGATAATTAGCTAAATAAGAAGGTATACACTTATAAGGAAAATAATAAAGTATTTAAAGTAGTATTATATAAACTTGCATATGTACATGAAGGGATAAATATTTAGAAACTCAGACCTTGAATGTTGCTACGCATAAAGCTAATTTATTTATTCTTTTTCTTATTTTTTTATTTGTTTATTTGTTTATGTTTATTTATTTTAATTTTATATTTCCCCCAATAGGTCGATAGTGAAGTGCTTCTAGATACAATTGTTATGATCTTTACAAATAGTGATAGATAAAATATATATTAATATTTATTTTAACCATAAGTAATGTAAACATTTTTTAAGCAGAACTATGAGACCATCTATATTTTCTTTAACAGTATGTAGTATATATACATATATATATATATATATATATATATATATATATATATATATATGTATACATATATATATATATATATATAAATGTACATATTTAAACACATCCATATATTACAATTATGCATGTTTACATGCACAAGCATATGCCGTACATTTGTGTTTCGAGGATAGTGGTCATATAGGAAAACCTTCAAAGTCTTGCCCCTGATGCTTCCCAAATGGAAATCTACAAATCAGTTGCATCACATTGGATTACCAAAGAAACATTTGAGAGACTAAAACATAAAGGCAGATCTGAAGCTGTGTAAGGCCATAAGGGGTGAATTGTTGTGACCCTGCAGGAGAAGGGAGAACCCAGCTATCTATGAGTAAGGAACATCTAAACAGTAAGCTCTTAAAGTGGCTCCTGAATAAATCACTGAAGATGTGCTGATGAGTGATGAATATCAGTCAGTGGTCACTCGTCACATATCATTGGACCCTGGCTACACTAATTACCAGTCATGAAATTCGAACTGTACAGCGCTGTGAAGTAACCACGAGGCGTCTAAGAGTGATATTTAAAACCCCAAAATGAATGAATTATATATTTCCTTCAAGTATCTTTAATGGGATAGTTCCAGCACTTTTCAGCAGGGCTGGAGTATACATCACAGGACACAGAGTGCACTTATCTTATGTACGGTGCCAGCATTTTGCGTTATACTTTTAAAGTGACGTCACCTCTTCTGCTTAATGGGGCTGCTATACTTGTATGGATCTTTGCCAGAGTTTATGATTGGCCTATTCTTCTTTTCAATAGAGCAGCACGTCCAAGGAGGGAAGATACAAATGTAATGGGTCAGGACCAGCTCTTGTTAGCACTGCAACTACGCTTTTGATTGGACAGTCGAAGAACTTGACTGAATGAATACAACACTTATATAATGCACTCCACAATAAAGTTGCCACTAGGCTCTTCTCTGCACACCCACTTTTGGCGCAATAGTGCCAATTTTCTCATCTTGGCACTGTGTGTCTCAGCACTCTCTGAAGAGCTGCCACACTTTTAATTAGACACTACTGACAATTCCAGAAGGCCTCCTAGTCTTTTAATGGGACAATATTGGCTTTTCTCACCAGGGCTGCAGTACTTTAATGGGGCAGTATCGACTAAGGAAGCTGGTGCTGTTAGCCAGACTTTCAATAGTCTCTCTTTTTCACTTCCTGTGCAAGGAGTGGCAAGCTTGCTGATGCCAGAACCCCCAGAATACTTCAAAGCACTGCTTGTCTTCCTTGGGAAAGCCAGTGCCCTTTGGTGACTTAAGCTGGCAGTGCCATGAAAGCGATGCTGGAAGCACTGTCTGCCCTTTCTATCCTTTGTCACTCTGTGTGGAATAAAATCAATGTCTTGCCAGCAGAAATAGCTTTACTAAAATCATCAGTGTGGATCTCTGCGCTGTTTGGTTTTATGAATATATTAATTATAAGTATATTTTCTCCAGTATTTCTTCCCATCTGTTTTTATTCTTGTGAGAATGTGGTCTACAGTACTGATGGCAGTATTCCATATGAGTCTCCGGGTTAGGTTTCGAGGCCTAAAGAACTGGACATCATAGTGGAGATGAGGCCTCCTCAGTGATGTGTAGAGCTAACACAGCCTCATTGTGTAGGCCTCATCTGCCAATAACGCATGCACTGTCGCTGCAATGGGTATTGTTTACTTTAAGGGGCTTGGAAACTGCCAATTGCTTACCATTTTTTGGCTTCATAGTCACTCTTCCTTGCTGACTCCAAATTGGTCAGCAGATGCCGGGTTCACTTTCTCGTCTTTCATGTGGAGCATGAACCAACAACTACTGATTGACCAGCTTAATTAGTGTCTTTCCGCTGTCTATCCACTGCTTGCTCTGCGATTGATTATTTACAACAAGGGGTGGTGATGGACAGAGTCTCTGAATTAAGCAGAGTACTCTCACCCAGTCAAGAGATCAGGGCTAGATCCAACACCGTTTTTTAGCTCATTGCACCATCCCAGTTTCAGAACCTGGCTGTATGCAAATTAGTCTGTCCCTGGCCCAGTGCATCATGGGAACAGGGCAGACCAGACTACAAAAGCCAATTCTTACACTGGGAAGGAAACAAGCTTCCGGGGACCGGTTTCTGCCATTTCAGGCGTCTTCGGCCCGGCTTGCTTGAATCCTGATGGTGCAATGAGCAAGGGACTCACATCTGAGTATACCCTTCCACGCTTAGGGTGGACAAAATTATTTACAACAAGGGGTGGTGATGGACAGAGTCTCTGAATTAAGCAGAGTACTCTCACCCAGTCAAGAGATCAGGGCTAGATCCAACACCGTTTTTTAGCTCATTGCACCATCCCAGTTTCAGAACCTGGCTGTATGCAAATTAGTCTGTCCCTGGCCCAGTGCATCATGGGAACAGGGCAGACCAGACTACAAAAGCCAATTCTTACACTGGGAAGGAAACAAGCTTCCGGGGACCGGTTTCTGCCATTTCAGGCGTCTTCGGCCCGGCTTGCTTGAATCCTGATGGTGCAATGAGCAAGGGACTCACATCTGAGTATACCCTTCCACGCTTAGGGTGGACAAAATTATTTACAACAAGGGGTGGTGATGGACAGAGTCTCTGAATTAAGCAGAGTACTCTCACCCAGTCAAGAGATCAGGGCTAGATCCAACACCGTTT
The DNA here is from genome assembly GCF_964261635.1 of Lissotriton helveticus. Lineage (NCBI taxonomy): Eukaryota > Metazoa > Chordata > Amphibia > Caudata > Salamandridae > Lissotriton > Lissotriton helveticus. The sequence goes on from NC_136068.1 coordinate 1,094,338,160, forward strand.
TTTAGCTCATTGCACCATCCCAGTTTCAGAACCTGGCTGTATGCAAATTAGTCTGTCCCTGGCCCAGTGCATCATGGGAACAGGGCAGACCAGACTACAAAAGCCAATTCTTACACTGGGAAGGAAACAAGCTTCCGGGGACCGGTTTCTGCCATTTCAGGCGTCTTCGGCCCGGCTTGCTTGAATCCTGATGGTGCAATGAGCAAGGGACTCACATCTGAGTATACCCTTCCACGCTTAGGGTGGACAAAATTATTTACAACAAGGGGTGGTGATGGACAGAGTCTCTGAATTAAGCAGAGTACTCTCACCCAGTCAAGAGATCAGGGCTAGATCCAACACCGTTTTTTAGCTCATTGCACCATCCCAGTTTCAGAACCTGGCTGTATGCAAATTAGTCTGTCCCTGGCCCAGTGCATCATGGGAACAGGGCAGACCAGACTACAAAAGCCAATTCTTACACTGGGAAGGAAACAAGCTTCCGGGGACCGGTTTCTGCCATTTCAGGCGTCTTCGGCCCGGCTTGCTTGAATCCTGATGGTGCAATGAGCAAGGGACTCACATCTGAGTATACCCTTCCACGCTTAGGGTGGACAAAATTATTTACAACAAGGGGTGGTGATGGACAGAGTCTCTGAATTAAGCAGAGTACTCTCACCCAGTCAAGAGATCAGGGCTAGATCCAACACCGTTTTTTAGCTCATTGCACCATCCCAGTTTCAGAACCTGGCTGTATGCAAATTAGTCTGTCCCTGGCCCAGTGCATCATGGGAACAGGGCAGACCAGACTACAAAAGCCAATTCTTACACTGGGAAGGAAACAAGCTTCCGGGGACCGGTTTCTGCCATTTCAGGCGTCTTCGGCCCGGCTTGCTTGAATCCTGATGGTGCAATGAGCAAGGGACTCACATCTGAGTATACCCTTCCACGCTTAGGGTGGACAAAATTATTTACAACAAGGGGTGGTGTTGGACAGAGTCTCTGAATTAAGCAGAGTACTCTCACCCAGTCAAGAGATCAGGGCTAGATCCAACACCGTTTTTTAGCTCATTGCACCATCCCAGTTTCAGAACCTGGCTGTATGCAAATTAGTCTGTCCCTGGCCCAGTGCATCATGGGAACAGGGCAGACCAGACTACAAAAGCCAATTCTTACACTGGGAAGGAAACAAGCTTCCGGGGACCGGTTTCTGCCATTTCAGGCGTCTTCGGCCCGGCTTGCTTGAATCCTGATGGTGCAATGAGCAAGGGACTCACATCTGAGTATACCCTTCCACGCTTAGGGTGGACAAAATTATTTACAACAAGGGGTGGTGATGGACAGAGTCTCTGAATTAAGCAGAGTACTCTCACCCAGTCAAGAGATCAGGGCTAGATCCAACACCGTTTTTTAGCTCATTGCACCATCCCAGTTTCAGAACCTGGCTGTATGCAAATTAGTCTGTCCCTGGCCCAGTGCATCATGGGAACAGGGCAGACCAGACTACAAAAGCCAATTCTTACACTGGGAAGGAAACAAGCTTCCGGGGACCGGTTTCTGCCATTTCAGGCGTCTTCGGCCCGGCTTGCTTGAATCCTGATGGTGCAATGAGCAAGGGACTCACATCTGAGTATACCCTTCCACGCTTAGGGTGGACAAAATTATTTACAACAAGGGGTGGTGATGGACAGAGTCTCTGAATTAAGCAGAGTACTCTCACCCAGTCAAGAGATCAGGGCTAGATCCAACACCGTTTTTTAGCTCATTGCACCATCCCAGTTTCAGAACCTGGCTGTATGCAAATTAGTCTGTCCCTGGCCCAGTGCATCATGGGAACAGGGCAGACCAGACTACAAAAGCCAATTCTTACACTGGGAAGGAAACAAGCTTCCGGGGACCGGTTTCTGCCATTTCAGGCGTCTTCGGCCCGGCTTGCTTGAATCCTGATGGTGCAATGAGCAAGGGACTCACATCTGAGTATACCCTTCCACGCTTAGGGTGGACAAAATTATTTACAACAAGGGGTGGTGATGGACAGAGTCTCTGAATTAAGCAGAGTACTCTCACCCAGTCAAGAGATCAGGGCTAGATCCAACACCGTTTTTTAGCTCATTGCACCATCCCAGTTTCAGAACCTGGCTGTATGCAAATTAGTCTGTCCCTGGCCCAGTGCATCATGGGAACAGGGCAGACCAGACTACAAAAGCCAATTCTTACACTGGGAAGGAAACAAGCTTCCGGGGACCGGTTTCTGCCATTTCAGGCGTCTTCAGCCCGGCTTGCTTGAATCCTGATGGTGCAATGAGCAAGGGACTCACATCTGAGTATACCCTTCCACGCTTAGGGTGGACAAAATTATTTACAACAAGGGGTGGTGATGGACAGAGTCTCTGAATTAAGCAGAGTACTCTCACCCAGTCAAGAGATCAGGGCTAGATCCAACACCGTTTTTTAGCTCATTGCACCATCCCAGTTTCAGAACCTGGCTGTATGCAAATTAGTCTGTCCCTGGCCCAGTGCATCATGGGAACAGGGCAGACCAGACTACAAAAGCCAATTCTTACACTGGGAAGGAAACAAGCTTCCGGGGACCGGTTTCTGCCATTTCAGGCGTCTTCGGCCCGGCTTGCTTGAATCCTGATGTTGCAATGAGCAAGGGACTCACATCTGAGTATACCCTTCCACGCTTAGGGTGGACAAAATTTGCATATAGCCAGGTTCTGAGCTGGGATGGGGCAGTGAGATAAATAACGGTGATGGATCAAGCCCTGATCTTTGGACTGGGTAAGAGTGGTCTGCTTAATTCAGACACTCTGTTCATCACCACCCCCTTTTCTGAATCGTTTTTGGCCACTATAGGTGTGGCAGGGTATACTCAGACATGAGTCCCTTTCTCACTGCTCCATCAGGATTCAAGCAAGCCGGGCCGAAGAGGCTGAAATGCCAGAAACCGATCCCCGGTAGCTTGTCTCCTTTCTGGTGAAGAATTGGCTTGGTAGTTTGGTCTGCCCTGTTCCCATGATGCACTGGGCCAGGGACAGACTAACTTGCATATAGCCAGGTTCTGAGCTGGGATGGGGCAGTGAGATAAATAACGGTGATGGATCAAGCCCTGATCTTTGGACTGGGTAAGAGTGGTCTGCTTAATTCAGACACTCTGTTCATCACCACCCCCTTTTCTGAATCGTTTTTGGCCACTATAGGTGTGGCAGGGTATACTCAGACATGAGTCCCTTTCTCACTGCTCCATCAGGATTCAAGCAAGCCGGGCCGAAGAGGCTGAAATGCCAGAAACCGGTCCCCGGTAGCTTGTCTCCTTTCTGGTGAAGAATTGGCTTGGTAGTTTGGTCTGCCCTGTTCCCATGATGCACTGGGCCAGGGACAGACTAATTTGCATATAGCCAGGTTCTGAGCTGGGATGGGGCAGTGAGATAAATAACGGTGATGGATCAAGCCCTGATCTTTGGACTGGGTAAGAGGGGTCTGCTTAATTCAGACACTCTGTTCATCACCACCCCCTTTTCTGAATCGTTTTTGGCCACTATAGGTGTGGTAGGGTATACTCAGACATGAGTCCCTTTCTCACTGCTCCATCAGGATTCAAGCAAGCCGGGCCGAAGAGGCTGAAATGCCAGAAACCGGTCCCCGGTAGCTTGTCTCCTTTCTGGTGAAGAATTGGCTTGGTAGTTTGGTCTGCCCTGTTCCCATGATGCACTGGGCCAGGGACAGACTAATTTGCATATAGCCAGGTTCTGAGCTGGGATGGGGCAGTGAGATAAATAACGGTGATGGATCAAGCCCTGATCTTTGGACTGGGTAAGAGTGGTCTGCTTAATTCAGACACTCTGTTCATCACCACCCCCTTTTCTGAATCGTTTTTGGCCACTATAGGTGTGGCAGGGTATACTCAGACATGAGTCCCTTTCTCACTGCTCCATCAGGATTCAAGCAAGCCGGGCCGAAGAGGCTGAAATGCCAGAAACCGGTCCCCGGTAGCTTGTCTCCTTTCTGGTGAAGAATTGGCTTGGTAGTTTGGTCTGCCCTGTTCCCATGATGCACTGGGCCAGGGACAGACTAATTTGCATATAGCCAGGTTCTGAGCTGGGATGGGGCAGTGAGATAAATAACGGTGATGGATCAAGCCCTGATCTTTGGACTGGGTAAGAGTGGTCTGCCTAATTCAGACACTCTGTTCATCACCACCCCCTTTTCTGAATCGTTTTTGGCCACTATAGGTGTGGCAGGGTATACTCAGACATGAGTCCCTTTCTCACTGCTCCATCAGGATTCAAACAAGCCTGGCCGAAGAGGCTGAAATGTCAGAAACCGGTCCCCGGTAGCTTTTCTCCTTTCTGGTGAAGAATTGGCTTGGTAGTTTGGTCTGCCCTGTTCCCATGATGCACTGGGCCAGGGACAGACTAATTTGCATATAGCCAGGTTCTGAGCTGGGATGGGGCAGTGAGATAAATAACGGTGATGGATCAAGCCCTGATCTTTGGACTGGGTAAGAGTGGTCTACTTAATTCAGACACTCTGTTCATCACCACCCCCTTTTCTGAATCGTTTTTGGCCACTATAGGTGTGGCAGGGTATACTCAGACATGAGTCCCTTTCTCACTGCTCCATCAGGATTCAAGCAAGCCGGGCCAAAGAGGCTGAAATGCCAGAAACCGGTCCCCGGTAGCTTGTCTCCTTTCTGGTGAAGAATTGGCTTGGTAGTTTGGTCTGCCCTGTTCCCATGATGCACTGGGCCAGGGACAGACTAATTTGCATATAGCCAGGTTCTGAGCTGGGATGGGGCAGTGAGATAAATAACGGTGATGGATCAAGCCCTGATCTTTGGACTGGGTAAGAGTGGTCTGCTTAATTCAGACACTCTGTTCATCACCACCCCCTTTTCTGAAACGTTTTTGGCCACTATAGGTGTGGCAGGGTATACTCAGACATGAGTCCCTTTCTCACTGCTCCATCAGGATTCAAGCAAGCCGGGCCGAAGAGGCTGAAATGCCAGAAACCGGTCCCCGGTAGCTTGTCTCCTTTCTGGTGAAGAATTGGCTTGGTAGTTTGGTCTGCCCTGTTCCCATGATGCACTGGGCCAGGGACAGACTAATTTGCATATAGCCAGGTTCTGAGCTGGGATGGGGCAGTGAGATAAATAACGGTGATGGATCAAGCCCTGATCTTTGGACTGGGTAAGAGTGGTCTGCTTAATTCAGACACTCTGTTCATCACCACCCCCTTTTCTGAATCGTTTTTGGCCACTATAGGTGTGGCAGGGTATACTCAGACATGAGTCCCTTTCTCACTGCTCCATCAGGATTCAAGCAAGCCGGGCCGAAGAGGCTGAAATGCCAGAAACCGGTCCCCGGTAGCTTGTCTCCTTTCTGGTGAAGAATTGGCTTGGTAGTTTGGTCTGCCCTGTTCCCATGATGCACTGGGCCAGGGACAGACTAATTTGCATATAGCCAGGTTCTGAGCTGGGATGGGGCAGTGAGATAAATAACGGTGATGGATCAAGCCCTGATCTTTGGACTGGGTAAGAGTGGTCTGCTTAATTCAGACACTCTGTTCATCACCACCCCCTTTTCTGAATCGTTTTTGGCCACTATAGGTGTGGCAGGGTATACTCAGACATGAGTCCCTTTCTCACTGCTCCATCAGGATTCAAGCAAGCCGGGCCGAAGAGGCTGAAATGCCAGAAACCGGTCCCCGGTAGCTTGTCTCCTTTCTGGTGAAGAATTGGCTTGGTAGTTTGGTCTGCCCTGTTCCCATGATGCACTGGGCCAGGGACAGACTAATTTGCATATAGCCAGGTTCTGAGCTGGGATGGGGCAGTGAGATAAATAACGGTGATGGATCAAGCCCTGATCTTTGGACTGGGTAAGAGTGGTCTGCTTAATTCAGACACTCTGTTCATCACCACCCCCTTTTCTGAATCGTTTTTGGCCACTATAGGTGTGGCAGGGTATACTCAGACATGAGTCCCTTTCTCACTGCTCCATCAGGATTCAAGCAAGCCGGGCCGAAGAGGCTGAAATGCCAGAAACCGGTCCCCGGTAGCTTGTCTCCTTTCTGGTGAAGAATTGGCTTGGTAGTTTGGTCTGCCCTGTTCCCATGATGCACTGGGCCAGGGACAGACTAATTTGCATATAGCCAGGTTCTGAGCTGGGATGGGGCAGTGAGATAAATAACGGTGATGGATCAAGCCCTGATCTTTGGACTGGGTAAGAGTGGTCTGCTTAATTCAGACACTCTGTTCATCACCACCCCCTTTTCTGAATCGTTTTTGGCCACTATAGGTGTGGCAGGGTATACTCAGACATGAGTCCCTTTCTCACTGCTCCATCAGGATTCAAGCAAGCCGGGCCGAAGAGGCTGAAATGCCAGAAACCGGTCCCCGGTAGCTTGTTTCCTTTCTGGTGAAGAATTGGCTTGGTAGTTTGGTCTGCCCTGTTCCCATGATGCACTGGGCCAGGGACAGACTAATTTGCATATAGCCAGGTTCTGAGCTGGGATGGGGCAGTGAGATAAATAACGGTGATGGATCAAGCCCTGATCTTTGGACTGGGTAAGAGTGGTCTGCTTAATTCAGACACTCTGTTCATCACCACCCCCTTTTCTGAATCGTTTTTGGCCACTATAGGTGTGGCAGGGTATACTCAGACATGAGTCCCTTTCTCACTGCTCCATCAGGATTCAAGCAAGCCGGGCCGAAGAGGCTGAAATGCCAGAAACCGGTCCCCGGTAGCTTGTCTCCTTTCTGGTGAAGAATTGGCTTGGTAGTTTGGTCTGCCCTGTTCCCATAATGCACTGGGCCAGGGACAGACTAATTTGCATATAGCCAGGTTCTGAGCTGGGATGGGGCAGTGAGATAAATAACGGTGATGGATCAAGCCCTGATCTTTGGACTGGGTAAGAGTGGTCTGCTTAATTCAGACACTCTGTTCATCACCACCCCCTTTTCTGAATTGCTCTGCGATTGAGGTACTATTTTCTTTATTTGCTTTTGTTATCCCTGTTGCTTGTTCCCCTCCCACCATTTTACTCCATGTTGCTTCTTCTCCCGCTCCAAGTGGCTTCTTCATTTCTGTGTTGCTTCTTTCCCTCCAACCCCCACTCTATGCTGCTTCTTCCCCTACAACCCCCGCTCTCTGTTGCAGCTTCCCTTCCTACCCCCAATCCAAAGTGCATCTTGCCCTCCCACCACCCTGTGTTCCCATGTTGGTTCTTCTCCTCCCACCCCTGTGCTCCTGCCGCTTCTTTCCCTCCCACCCCCTGTACGCTTGCTGCTTCTTCCCCTCCCACCCCTGTGCTCCTGTTGTTTCTTCCCCTCCTACCCCACATGTTCCTTTTGCTTTTTCTCTGTTGCTTTTTCCCCTTCACCCCCGCCCCTGTTGTCCGTGTTGCTTCATCCTTCCCACCAGCACCCTTCCGTTGTCTGTGTTGCTTCTCGCCCACCCGCCATAACAAAGAAAGGGCTAGCTATGACGTGGGCAGGGCTGGCCGCGTCATAGCGTTTTTCTTGTTTTACTGTCCCCTTCACTCCCTTCAACCCTAACTCCTGTACCCGCTCCCTCCCACCTGCCGTCCCATTGCCTGTCTTGCTCACCCCCACTTGCAGAAGGAGAAAAGCGCTATGACGGGGCCAGCACTGGTGACGTCATTGTGCTTTTTTTTGTAACTTTACTTTTAGACGTGCTGCACAGGCACACTGCTGTCCAGCTAAAAGATATTGGCGAAGCTAATAGCTCTCCCATAGGCAAGACCTATTGGCTTTGCCAATGCTTGTCTTAACGCAGCATTCATTTTCTGCTGCGTAATCCTGTTGCTGTGCCGCCCCGCATTCCTTTCGCCTGCTCTGGGCCTTGACACATTGTGTGGCTGAGTTGAGGTCAGCTCTTCACAACCTAGAGTGGGCCGAAGGGTGGGAGAGCGGCTGGACAGGACTTGGCTCTCTATGAATCCTTTTCTGTGTCATAATGAAGGCCAGGACTGCAGACAGAGTCAGTGCAGTTTACAGGCCTGACTCACTGGAAGTTCCCTCTAGCAGACCCTGGTCCGGAGGTCTGCTCGGCTCCACTGAGTAATGGCCCCTCTGGAGACGCTGTCTTCGACCCCTACAGTCTCTGCCCAGTGGTCACTCCTGGTCTTGAGAAGACAGCTGGGGCTGGAGGTGGGAGTATACCACTAACGGGAGATGGGGGTGTGTGGGGTGGAGTCACTGTCAGGGATGCTTTTTCTACTTTATTAAAGAGAATTGCATTCATTAGACCGAGGAGGAGTGTCCTTGCACTGTATGGCAGGGGAGCAGCAGGGGTCAGTTGGTATCTATGGAGGCTTTGGTTATTGATACTGGCCAATCCTGAAATTTTTCGATGCTCCCACTAGACAGCTCATAATCCAGGCCAGCATATTATCCCGGCTGGACTATGCCAGTTCGCTTTTGCTGGGGGCAAATCAAGGTGAAGTTACAAGGATGCAGCGCGTTCAGAACGCTGCGGCTAGAGCCCTGGTGGGCCTACCTAGGTTCTGCTCGGCGATGGAAACCATCCGGAAGCTCCACTGGCTCCCAATGGCTCACAGGATAGAATTTAAGACTCTTTGTCTATCTTTTAAGATTCTCAAACAGTCCTCCCCTCAAATCCTTGAGAACCTGTTAACACCTTATGTTCCCTCCCGCTCTTTGAGGTCTATGGGCCAAAACCTGGTAATAGTACCACGTTTTAAACGTTGTAGAGCTGGTGGGCGGTCCTTCCGCTATCTGGCGGCAAAGCTTTGGAACTCTTTACCAGCTCACATCCGTGCTCTCGATCATCTCCTTTCTTTTAGGAAGGCGATGAAAACGCACCTGTTCCAGCCTAGGCTCTAATTCGCTGTATGCTCCTGCCACTGTATCTGCTTTCTTTCGCTTTTCATGACAGTCTGTTTTTTTTTCTGTTGGTCATAGCGCCGGGACGCCCCTTTGCTGGGGCAGCTGTGCGCTATAGAAATCTAAATAACATAACATAACATAACATACCTGCCTGTGGTATTGGGACCGTTCAAGAAAATGTATATTCCAAGGAAGAAAAACTGTAAAAACAACAGAAATTAAGCATTGTTAAACATATATGACATGCATGCTCTGACACTTAAACCAATGCATGGATGGTTAATGGATGCATGGGTGGATAGACCCTAGATTATGTTCATGCATGGGTGGTTAAATGAATTCATTCATGCACAGATGATGTAATAAGTGACGAGCAGAATTGTTTGATGAACGGATTCGTGTATAGTTGGATCGTTGCACAAATGCATAAAATGACAGCCTGAATAAATGATGAGTAGTTCAATGAAAGCCTGGATGGTGAAATGGATGGTTGAAAGGACACATTAAGTGATAATTAGGGTATGTATGGCGGAATTGGAACCCCCGGAAGGTGTGACTTGTGCATTGATGGTCACATTAAAAACACACGGTGGGTGGGGGAAGGTTTTGGGGAGGTGGCTAGGGGCACTACGCTTGCTCACATTTCAGCAGCATTGAAGAGGTGACTGGCTGGTGCCTCTGTAAGGCAGGCCTGACATAGGACCGCCCCTCGCCCCACCCTCCAGACGACACTGTGCAGATTTACCTGTCTGCAGCACTGCTTTGGAATCGGTGTCTAGTCAGATATCCGGGGTTGGTGGGGAGGGAGGGGTGCAGCTGAGCATTGAGACTCTTGGGGAGACCCGTGTGCATCCTTTGAACAATCCAGGTATCCGTCCGTGTACCAACAACCATGTATTCATTAAACCATCCAGTGAATCACGTGTTTAATCATTGGTGCATTCATGTAAGCACCCCTGCACCAGCCTAATCACGAGTCTATCCACCTAGGCATCCATTACCCATCCATGCATCAATGGAAGGCTGAGAGCATACGTGCAGCCCATGTTTAATGTATGTTGTTTTGCTGTTTTCCACTATAAAATGTACATTAACGGAGCTGTGTGCGGTCGGAGCTGTATCAGGCTGCTAACACTGCAGTCCAATGGTGAGGGCTCTTGTGGGAGTGGGGGGGTCTGCGGTTCCCTGTGATGGTGGTGCTGCATGCCACCGATCAGCACTGAGGTGATTGGTCGGGCTAGGGTGGCCTTTCATCGGCGCTGGGGAGATCTCTCGTGGTATGGCAAGGCGGGCAGATACTGAGGTGGGGGCAGGGCTGTTAGGCTGTGATTGTATTCTTTATACAAATTATAATTAAAAAAAAGAAAAAGAAGTTCGAATATTTGTAGTTCCCCTGGACGGGGAGGAGGGTAGTTAGGAGGGATTAAACACACAGTGCCTTCAGCGTACTGTCTGCGGGGCCCAGTTATGTGCGCATGCCAGGCGTAAGGGCCAAGACGTTTCAAAACACAGCACATCCCAGGGAAGCTCTTTTGGTTTTCCTGAGTTAAAAATAAAAGTTTCACTTTTAGTACATGTCTCATATTAGCTTAAGGCCGCCTGCCAGCTCGGAGCCGAGCAGGATGCGGGCTTCTCTCCAAGGGTGACGGGAGATTTAAATGTGTGCAGGGGTGGGGTGGGGGTGGGGATAGAAAACAGCGCGAGCTGGGCCGGGGTGAGGGGGTAGAGTGAAGAGAGCCATGGTGGTAAGGTGTAGAGAGGAGGGAGGTGATAAGTGACTGCCGTAGAGATGAGGACGGACGGTGAGAATGACATTAGGTCGGAGGGGGGGGGGGGGTGATGGGTAAGCATGTGGCATGTGAAGGGAGGGTTGGGTGGGAAGGATGGCGCGAGAGAGGTGCGGGGGCGGGTGATGCGGGTGTGGACGTGGGCAGCTTCTTCTATACTTACCTTTGCTTTCTTAGAAATCTTAGATCCGGCCAGAGGGAGGAGTGGTGCCTTCTCTGCCAGGATCCCGCGGTCCTGGCTTGGATGCGTGTCCACTGGGAGGGTACCCGAGGATTTTTGTAGAAAATGAGCCACTGTGGAGCGAACAGCGGATGCCACTTGCATTGTAAGGAGGGGCTGGGGCCGAGTCAGTCGGATGCCCGTTTATGCTCACAGAAAAGCATTTACTGCGGTTGGTGCATGCTTATCTGTGAATGGCCACGACGTGGCGCTGTTTTTCGCCGTTCATTCGCCCAGACTTAAGGGACAGGTCGGCCCTCTTGAATCCTGGCTGGCCTGGAGCAGTCAGTCCCGTCTGGAATGTCATTGATTTGACAGACATTGCCTCGGCGGGCAGGAGCAACTGGGCTTTTGGGAACTTACCCTTTCTTTCACTGGCGATCAGTCCACCCGCTCTGTACGTCACACAGGCCAGTCCCACCCAGTGCACTTCACATCTGCAGGAAGAGGCGTGTGGGTAGACTGGAGGTGTGTGGGAAACCCGGGGAGACTGGGAATACATTGGGACGAGCCCGAGGCAGGTGAATACATTGTTTCATGCCGGGGAACGGGAAAAAAATGAAACAGGAAGGACAGCAGAAGAAAAGATTGGGAAAGGCCGATGAGCAGAGGAAAAGAGTGAGAAAGGCAGGAGATTTTGTGGCAGACCGAGGAAAGGTAGAAAATATTTGGACAGGCCGAGGAGCAGTAGAAACGATTGGGGCAGGTTGTGGAGCAGTAGATAAGATTGGACGGGACAAGGAAAGGCAGGAAAGATTGGGGCAGGCCATGGCGCAGGAGTAAAAGATTGGGGTAGGCCGAGGACAGGAGAAAAGATTGTGGACAGGACAGTTAGCAAGAGAAAATATTGGGGCAGGCCTAGAATCAGCAGAAACGATTGGGGCAGACAGAGAGGCGTCACAAAAGATTGGGGCAGGAGAAAAGACTAGAGAAGGCCGAGGAGCAGAAGGAAAGATTGGGGCATGCCGGGGAGCAGACCAAAAGCTGGGCGTGGTAGCAGAGCTGGGGCTGGCTGGAACAGGCCGAGGAGAGGAGTGTGATAGGCAGATAGGCCTGGCCAGAGAGCAGAAGGGGCATGTCGGAGATGTGGCCTGCGAGGGAGCAGGTGTGGTATGGCCCGGGAATGTTTGAGGCTCCGGCCCTGGCAAGAGCGGGAGGAATAGACGAGCCTGTTTTTGAACCATGTAAAAGTTAAGGACATGGTTTTTCCATTCTCAGCCACCCCCTCCCTTGCCGTACGCTCCAGGCACCTCTTTTCCCAGGCGCTGGAGGAGGGGCGTCTTCTGGGCTCCAGAGGGGCAAGGGCCCTGTGCAGCCGGATACCACGGGAAACACGGGGGCCGGCTCGCGGCAGGTCCGACAGAGAGGGGGCACACGGGACACCAACGGGCCAGTGCATGGGAACTGCAGTCCTGATTTTATGAGATGAGCTAGCTCAGTGGGTTGGGCGTTTGCCACAGACAGATTTATTTTCCAGGCCAGTAAATAAAGTAAGAACAATTGAATTCCGTGGTAAAGAAGTCGATATCTGGAGACAGATCTGCTGTGTTTGCTATGCACGTGTTGAAATATATGATTATTGACACTTCATGACCTTTCATCTGGTGCTAATATTTTGATGTTTCTTTCCAGCAGGCAGCATGATGGCGAACTCCTCGGCCTCGCTCATGGGGACCTTCCTTACCAGTGGCTTGGGGTCGGCCCCTTCGCACCCGGCGGTCCCCACCTCATCGCCCTCCGAGCCCTCCTTCCGGGGGCCGCACGCGGCGGGAGCCTCGCAGCTGTGGTTCTCCCACTCCCACGAAGGTAAGCGCCGGCTCGCCGCCATGTTGTTGCCCCTCCTTCCTCCCTTCTGATCCGCTCTCTGCTGTGGCAGATTGAGCGGAACTCCTCCGCCAGGCTCCACGTGTTTTCTTGTTCTTTCTTCTTCAGATTATTCTAGGGCTAAGAGAGACACTGGCGTCCTCGGCGGGATGGCTGTAAAATGTGTGGCTTTAAAAAGCAGGCAGGGCGAGGACAGAATCCCTCACTTTTTGTAACATTTCAAGGGAAGTCTTTCTACTCACTAGTGCACGTGCCAGAGCAGTGTGGGGCCGAGTGGTGGTATGAGTATGCCCCAAAGCTTCCCTGTCCTCGTTTGTTAACATCTCCCTGAGACGGGGCTCTCGGGACATTCTAGCCTGACTTTATGCTTTCTTCTGCACAAACCTGTAGCTTAATGGCAGCTGGTTTGCATGTTTTGCTCAATGAGGATAATTACAAATTGGTTTTGTTCCACATGCATAGGCATACACATTTACAGACACACAGATTAGCACACATGCACACACAGGCAGACACACCAGTGCATGCCCACATCCACCCATGCACACACAACACCCACAAACCTATGAACACACACATGGAGACACACATCCCCAAATATGTGCCACCACATCCAAAACACACCCAGACACGCCCACGTGTGTGCATATATTTGAATGAACACACACACATGTGCAGAGACAAAACAATTGGCTGCACTATATGTGCCCTCACTCAAGAACTATAATCATAGTCCGCTCAGCAGACAGGCCCGTTGGCCTATGAGCAAAAAAGAAATGGTAGAACATAAGACCATTTTCCCTGTCAATCCTCAGTCTGATGGTGTGTTGGGAAAGCAGGAACCTGTGGGCAATTTACCACGTACCAAATGTGCGGAGAAGTGTAATGCCATTGGCTGTCACCACCCAGGAGTACCTCCAGTGAGTGTGAACTCCGTGTGGTGCTTCACCAACTCCCCTCGCATGAATGCTGGATTGAGCTGAACATTGGTGTAACATCCCGACCAGGTTAGTTCTGTCCTGCCCCAGTTGATGTAGTGTTTCATTATGTAATCACACCTCTGATAATATTCCCGTTTCGTTCCCCTACGTTAATTGTTTGTAAAGCTCCAGTTTTTGTTACTACAAATTAATAAATACATTAGTGACACACATATGTAAACATTTTAAATAATACAGTGAAAAGAGTGTATTTCTGTAAGTTTAGGAGCAGGGGTCATGACAGAGTTTCCACTCACGCAAGCCGGCTGCACTACATGAAGATGGTCCCTGCATCGAGGCCTGTGCGAGTTGAAGGGCTGAGGCACATGACTGGCTGCTTCCGGGGCTTCGACCTATCAGAAAGCACCTGCTTTCCATTGCATCTTGTGCCGCTGCTTGTGTCATGGCTGTAGGAAGACAAGGGAGAGCTACACAAAAAATGTCACACCAAGTAAAATAAACAGATTTGGAAACACGCATAGTTTGAGAAACCTGTTCAGCAGATCGACAACGAGGTGCTGGCGGCTGAAACCTGTCTGCCACCTCCAGAGAGGGTTATAGGAATGTGAGAGAGAGGCCGACTGACATGGACCCGAATTGGGTCAGAACTATTTATGAGAGGACATTTGTTTTCGATGAATAAAGAATCCGAGGCGGGGGTTGATGGACACCTGCATTAGTAATTAAAATGCTGCTCCCATGTTAAAGGGGCCATCCATTGAAGGGAGATAAAAACACTTCCTTGCCTAGTCCCGCACCGCCAACAATCAGCAACAACAGACATTCTAGAACGATCCTTTGGATAGTGTGGCTCCCATTGTGACTTCATTCACCCAATGCCAGGGTACCACACTCCAGGGTATTTGCGCGCTATACAAATCGCACAAATAAATAAATAAATAAATACCCCTTGAAGCTCAAAAGTCTTTGGCACAGGAGAGGCAATAATGAAACGCCTTAAAACACCCTACCTCAGACCAGAGAGGCCCTTTGCCCACCTGGCACAACTGGTCTCCAAGCTGCAGGACCCTCAGGCCACGTATATAGGTCTGTGTGAGTCTGTGATTGGTGGTGCGGGTGGAGAGCGGGGGCATTTACTGGGCACCCACCCCACCTGGGCGGTGGCGGCGGGCATTTGCTGGGCACCTGTGATGAGCGAAGAGCAATAATACAGGCGTGGTTTGCAATGTGGAATACTTCGTCGTGTTGGTGGAGGGAATGAGGTGGCGCGACTATTAGGCACATCCCCAATGTATGGATTATATGGGGGGACCGTGGCCACGCACCTCCAGCTGGACACAGCAAGGCAGCATGCCTGCCAAAAGACATGTATTTTTGAATTTGAATTTAAAAACATTTATACAGCGCTCGCATACCCAACGGTTTCATGGCGCTAGTGATGATCAGTGGATGGCAGTGACAGAGGGATTAAGCATAGGCTTGCGTAAACAGAAAAGTTTTAAGATTTTTACGGAACAGAAGGTAGGAGGGTGAGGTGCGCAGAGCGATCGGGAGGGAGTTCCAAAAAGTAGGGGCCAGAACAGCAAATCTCGCTCCGCCCGCCCTCTGTTTCTTAAAGCGAGGAATGGTAAGGAGGGCTAACTGGGCCGAGCGGAGTTCTCTGCCTGGACGATAGGGTGTAATAAGGGAGCAGATGAACTCTGGGGCAGTGCCCGCTTTGGCTTGGAATGTGAGGCAGCCGAGTTTAAATAGGGCTCGCTCTCGCACAGGAAGCCAATGCAGGGTTCTGAGTAGTGGGGTGACCCGATGATATCTAGGGAGGCCATGGATCAGGCGGGCCGCCTGGTTCTGCACTAGTTGTAATCGGTGGATCATGTATGCAGGGGCTCCGTTGTAGACTATGTTACCATAGTCTATGCGGGACAGTACCATGGCCAGCATAATGATTTTTAAGGCTGGGGGGGAAAAAAAACGGGAAACTTTCCTGATGACTCTGAGGGAAAAAAAGGATAAGGAAACAACGGAATTAACTTGAGGGAGGACAGTAAGCTGGGGATTAAGATAGATTCCCAGAGTTTTGACTTTGGGGACCGGGAGTGGAGGAGCACCAAGAGTGGATGGCCAAAAGGAGGAAGACCAGGGGCTGCAGCCACCTCCGGTCAGGACCAGCTCGGTCTTGTCCGGATTAAGTTTGAGGTGGCTGCAGTTCATCCAATCTTGTATGAGGGTCATAATGGTTTGGACATGTGGCAGCACACATTGCATGAAGGAGGGAGCGTAGGAGCACGCCTGCTGCAAAAGAGTGAGGCAACGCAGCTGCTGCCAGCCTGGGTGCTGCAGGCATCTGCAGGGGCGAGCATGGCTGGGTGACTGCTCTGTCTCGAGAAGCCATGCAGCACCACTGGGCAAGGTATCTTTGTAGATGCCTGATGGAAAAGAGAATAGGGCATGGTGCCCGCTGAAGGGCGAGGCGTGGTGTATCTGGTTTACACAGGAATGTGTCAGCTTACTTGTTGTAGGAAGGACCTTTGCAGCATGCCAGTCTGAAGTGGTGTGATGCCTGTGCTAGATGCAATGTGACAGCCTGCCAGCTGCAGGCACGCCCACCGCCAGATGCGCCCCCAATGAATGGCATTCTGCTCCTTCACTTTTGGAGACCAGTTTGTGTGTCCAGCTCTCTGCTTGGCATACTGCCTGGCACGCTGCCCCCGGGGTGTCTCGCGGAAGAGTTCGTGGGTTCAGTCCAGGGACTTGCATTCTCCTCCGCCTCTGGACCTGGCACTTTGCCCACCGAACTACCTTTAGTGCTGTCCATGCCCCATCACCCCTCCGGTAGCACATATTCCCTCAGTTCCCATGGGGTTACCCAGCTCATTGTGCCATTCTGCTAGTTTACCCCGGTGCCCTGCGCTCCTCCTGCTAGCGGCCGGGAGCACTGATGCCTGGGCACCTTTCAGAAGGGCCCTTCTGGGCCCTGAACTGCTCCAGTGCTGTCTCCTGGCACCAGAGCCGCTCCAGCCGTGGTGTCGCGGGCACTTGGCAGAGGGTGGGAGAGGCGCTGTGTTCTCCTTCGCTGCCTCCGGGCTGTGAAAATACCTGGCGGCGGAGGTGCGCCTGGCCCCGCGCCCGACCGCACGGCCGCGCTTGTGTCTGGGCACGCTGTCCCGGCCCTGCCCTGTCTGTCTGTGCCCTGCCTTGGCACAGGTCACTGCTCAGTCTGCAGGGCGCGGCGTGTGCGGCCAGGTGTGTGTGTCTATCTCCAGGTGAGGGCAACAGAGCCAGCGTGCAGGGTGAGCTTGTGCACACAGAGGCCGGAGACACGGGGCAGGAACAGTCACGTTTTAGTGTCTAGCTAAGGCTGCTTTCCTGGGTGGTCCCTGGGGGGATGTGTGCGTGTGTGTGTTTGTGTGTGTGCGACGGTGTACATACCGGATATGTGCCTATGGAGCCCAGTTTGCATACACTGAGTGTACAGCTATGGCTCGACACTTGGGGTGCCCTGGGATCAGTGTGTCTACAGGTAAGGGTGCACATATGCGTGTACAGGTGAGACAGTACACACAGAGCAGTTGCCGGGAGGGGGAGGGGCAGTGGAAGGTGTATGCCTTACCCCCAGGCGTGTATACAGATACTGCGTTTGGTTCTGCGTGTACATCATTGCACATCGAGGGGTCACCGTACATGGATGTGTGCTGTGAGCTGACTGTGTTCCGCTAAGTCTGCACATTAAGGCACTACCATGGGATCAGAGTGGACAGCCACATGTGTTCGTTAAAGCGTATAAATGCGTCGTACTTTCAGGCGAGTCCTAAGCTGTGTGTATGCTGGGTGGGATAGTGGTGCAGTGAGGTGCATTTGTGAAGGTTACATACACACCAAGAGAACCACGGGAAGTTTGTGCAGTCAGGCATGTGTGCAGGCATATAGGCGCCCCTCTTGGGGGGTCTTGAGACGTGCGTTCTTGGTAATGGCGCATGTAGGCAGGTAACACCACTTATAAGGGGGGAGGGCTTGTGTGTTAGTGCGTGTGCGCATTCTGGGAGTCTCAACCAACTTTGAGCAGATTTGTCTGTTGCGTGACATTGGTGTGACACAGGTGGTTCTGTGACTGGCACCTTGTGGTTCCTAAAAGTGTGCCTGGAAGACTGTGAATGAAGGTGGTGGTACCATGGGCAGAGGTGGCTTCTGAGTG
Source organism: Lissotriton helveticus (assembly GCF_964261635.1). Classification (NCBI taxonomy): domain Eukaryota; kingdom Metazoa; phylum Chordata; class Amphibia; order Caudata; family Salamandridae; genus Lissotriton; species Lissotriton helveticus. The sequence goes on from NC_136068.1 coordinate 1,094,355,975, forward strand.
TCTGGTGCGGGTGTGAGACGTTTCTAAAAGAGACGCCAAGACTTCCCTAGTTTATATATTTATATCAACTTTGCTTGAGGTAGAGAGTCTCGGGAGATTGTTTACTATGCAAACAGAGACAGCCAAACACAGATGGAAATTATGAAACCACTGCACAGAAAGACAGACACTGAAAGGCAAGAGTCAGACTTTTTAGAAGACAGGCAGAGTGGCAAATGTTCTCAGAGAGACTCAGGTTTGGAAGCATCTGTGGTGAAAGCCTCCACAGACAACTCCACACTGACAAATAGACACACACAGGGATAAGCACACACACCTAGGGAGACGAAGATGACCGAACACAGAGGTTGGCTCGGGGCTCCAGGACTAGAGCGCTGTCTGTGCGTATGGGTTGGTGAGGGTGGCATAGTCTTTTTCTGAAGCTGGGCCAAGAAGGGGCGCGCGGTGTGTATTAAAATCAGCATTTTGCAGCCACTTTCTGAAAGGCAACTCATACAAATCCATCATGGATGTACCACCTTAGTTACCCACTTTTAAAGAGTGCTTGCCTTGTTATGCCAATTCAGATGGCTGCATGTTCTCGGCATGCACAGCGAAGCTGGGCCCTGTCTTTATCGTACCTGTAGCCACGAGTTAGAGGGCGCAAGCCCTGCAGATATGTCTTCCTGATGCTGCCTCAGAAATCCTGATGAGAAACCGAGAGGGTTTAGCGCCCTGGGCTCTGCAATTCCCCCAAGCGCGTTCGAAAAAGCATCTTCTCAGCGAAGCAGCAGCCGAGAAGCCCCATGGTCAGGTCTCCAGTGGCAAAACTCGAGCCCAGGTGACGCTAGGGTCGGCGACTGCTAGGCCAACTGTTATAGGGTCTTTAGAGGGCACCTCCTGTAATCTGAATGTCTCTCTGCTCCCAGAAGCCTGAACCCTCTCTCTTCTGCTGTGATCCGTTGGAAGAGGCTGTGTGAAAGGTCCGACTGTGAACACTGTGGGTTGAAGAGGGTCTCCCGTGCCACCTCCAGCCACCACACTATCTCTCCAGTGTCCATTATTTCCAACTCTCCCGTGCCCTGGTTACTACCACTGTCGCCCTCCTACTGCTGACATCTACCCCCTTCCCTCTCATATTCCCTCCTTGCCTCCTGCCTTCTCACCTCCACCTCTGCTCCTTCCCGTACTACCTTCTGGCCAGACTCTGGACATTAACTCCTCATAATGCACCATGGCTTGGTCCGGTGTGAAATCTAAGACCACCTCACCCACAAAGCTCCTTCCAGTGTCGCTATATCTTATCCCCTTCTAGCCTCTTTGCTGGCCAGTGGCGGATACTATATACAGCTGTGGGTGGGCAGGTGTAAAAAAAAAAAGACTTACCTTCCTCCGCGACACAATGTCCTCCCGTTTTCTGCTATGACGCGGGACCCAGCAAACTCCTTTAACCAATCCTAACGATGCTCTCACCTGCATGAGAGCAGCAACAGGATTGGTTGGAGCACCCTCACTCAGCCCTGGAGGCGTGCACATACTCTAACCCAGTTGCCCAGCTGTCTAAGAAAGCTGGGTTAGAAAACTTTAAAATGCGCATGTCTGGCTGGCCGTTGCAAGTCAAAGGCACATGCACTATTTTAAAGCGCACAGCTCCCTGCTGCTGACACTCTGCAGCACTGGCCCCACCCCAGCCCGACACGTAGCTTGGGATGGGTCGCTGAAAAATAAAATGACAATAAATAAACTTTATTACCATTTTCTTTTTCAGCTCTGGCCTGGAGCTTTTCTTAGTGGGGCGGGGCTCCTCTGTTCAGACGGAGGAGCCGCCCTTGCTGCTGACCCCTCTTTAACACCTCTGCCTCCTGAGGGAACATAACCTGACATAACATAACCACATGTAACAAACTGTGCTGCCCTCCTGGTGACCTTGATGAATGCCAGGTGACGTTCTGAGGAGTCTCCGGGATGGGAGTGGGAGGGGCTCCGCCTAAGGGCTCCTGGGTAAAGGGAGGTCCTGCCGACAAGTCCCGGCAGGCTGTGCGCAGGGTAGCGGGTCTGAAGCAGACGTGAAAGCGAAGAACTTTTATGAACAAATCTGATTACAGTTGTTGGTGTCTCTCCTGGCCTGCCTCACTCTGAGGACGCTCTTTGTAAAAACAACCATATTAAAAACCCAGCCTACTTGCAAGAATACAAAAGTATTGGATCAGAAATTATGCAATTAACACGTGAATTAATGCAACCTCTTTAAACAGAAAATGGCCGCTCTTAAAACGCGATGTTCACATTGGCTCATTTTTTAAGTAAGGAATTACTATCCCCCGTCACTCTACAAAGAAATTTTGATTCAGTCTTTTTAAGAAATGCATATGGGGCGCCATTAACCCTCCATTGATGTTACTATGCATCTACAACAGGCGTGGCACCTGCCCCTCTAAAAAGGCCAGGTTACCTGCTTTTGCCCTATAAGCGTTGCACCAGCAGCTGCCCCAGCCCCTCCAGATGCATGACTCCTTCTCTTTTGCCCCTCGCTCTTTCTCCTCTTTACCCGCTTTATAAGTAGACTTGAAGTACATGTCCCTCTCTACTTCCTTTCTTGAGCAGCATTCCCAGCCCGGCAGACCACACCCTACTTCTCCTGCAGCGGAGCGTGTCTGAGTAGGCGAGGCACCTTTTATTACTATTCATGGCTGGTCTACTACGTTTGGCAGGGGCACGTTTTGGGTTTTTGGGGGGCATGTTTTGTTTTGGGTCAACTTTAGGGCTATAGTTAAAGAGACTTTGGCAACAGATGCCCTGGCACCCCTGAAGTTTGACAGTGCTGTAATTGCAGAGTGGGCAGACAAATGAATCGGAGGTGCCAGTACGATCTACATGCCACCCTCAGTTGACACTGCGCTGGCCCTCGAAAGCATGTGCCATTGACTCTGCGCACCCTTCATACCCAACAGCAGCCAAAGGATGGTCGAGCGGGCAGTAGGCGATGGGCCAGCTTCGCCCATGCACATTCTTTGCTCAGCAACCTCACATAGCAAGTTGGTCTGGCTTCTAGGCACATTGTTGGAGTAGCAGGTTTGCTGGGCTGAAATGAGAAATCACTATTGACTAAGTCAATAAGTCAGGATTTTGCCAAAACTCTTCATCCTCTCTTCATTTCACAAAGAAACAGAAGATGGACTACAGTTGAGGCCGCTTTTGCTAGCCGGATCTTCCACCATAGTCCTGCACCTAGATGGGATTAAAAAAAGAAACAATCATTCTTTAATCAAAAAGGATACCATTCATAACTAGGTAGAGATAGCATGTGACAGTGGTACTTGTAATGGTATCTTTATATTTCGAGCATCAAGGCACCATAAGCAATATGAGGCCATAGTAAAGCAGCAATGTCCGGTATATAATTTTCTATTTCCAATCCTGTGCTAGTATTTTTTAGTATGAGCTCACGCAGATTCTAGCCCACAGCCTCACCAGCAGCAGGGGATATACATGTGTGTGTACACACACACACACACCCCATGTGGATCGTTGTTAATAGTCCAGGGTTTGCTTCTATGTGAAGAACACAGAAACAAACGCAAGACTATAGGCTTCCTTGCCCCCCACAGTGTATATATAGTCCTGTGTTCCCATCTAGTCAGAACACAGTAAATGCTCCAGAGGTGGGACAAAGTTGAGGGCGAAAAGCTACTGAATAAGAAGCATAGAAATGAGATACAACAGAAAGCATCCAATCAAGAGTAAGAGGCTGACCCAAAGCACATTCAACAGATAGATATATAATGTTACAAACAACCATAAATGCTTTTCTCATGGATCATTCTTTCGCACTCTGCGATAGACATAGATTGAGCTCTAGGTATGACACGCCTATTATTGGCCATTACCAAGGTGATAATGGCTCCAAAGCTGATTGGTGTACCCGTGACCTCGGCCTTTGAAACAGTACAGCTGCTGGCACTGCCTGCACGAGTCTGGAAATGTACCCTCGTCCCCTGGGTGGGAAAACACGCCTCGCTTCTCCCCAAACCTTGTTCCTCCGGTATTGTGAACAGGGTTATCTAAGTGCAGCTGAAGTCCCCTTCAATAATACTGTATTCTGTGGTGTTATATTTCTATAACCCCTCAAGCACTATAGCTGTGTGATTCGCTGCGCTTCAGTGAGCTTGGTTGTAAGAGTGTGAGTTTATATTGCGGCCAATGCGTTTCTACAGCTGAAGAACTGACAGCCTCGTTAAATCGCCAACATTCCAAGGCCAGCCCACTGAGCTATCTTGCCTCTGCATAAAATGTTGAGAGCCGTGTTTGAGCTGTGCCGATTGCTCTGTGCAGACGTGCACAAAGCAGCGCCTTGTGCAGCATAGCGGCTGTGCTGCACCTTCGAAGGGGCTTCGTTTGTACACTGACGTGTAGTGACCATTTGTACAGCGTGCACCGCACACTAAAGTGGGCCTTGACACTTGCACAATGGGTGTTTTCATTGCGCGGAGCAGTGGTCCCAGCCCCGGCCCGCGGGTGGGGGAGGGGGCGCTGCCTGTGATCCCGCTGCGGCACGGCGAGAGCAGGCGGGAGCGGGGACGGCCACAGCACGTGGGGAAGCCAGCTGGCACTCGCTCAAGCAAGAAGCTGGGCACGCTGCCAGGGCTCCGTGCCCGGGCAGCGTGCCAGCCCCACCTCTCATTCTCGCACTCCGCATGTGTCCCCGGCTCTTTATTCATTACCGTCCTGGTCGAGGAGGGGCCGGGGTGGGGCACGCCCGAGCGCCAACTTTCTTAACCCTTCTCAGGACCGAGGGAATCACCTGGCATGCGGCTGGCACCGGCTCGCAGGGAGCAGTGAAGGAGGCGAGCGCGAGGGCGCATGCGCACCCCGACAAGTGCACAGCAGCTGCGCCTGGAGCGTGCAGCGCAGGCAGAGCTTGCACATCTTCTTTGACTTATCACGTATAGAATGACGTGGCCAAGCTTTCAACGTCCGCATGTGCACTTCTCTGCTCGAGAACATCCATATTGTTTTCCCTGTTCCTATTATTGTGTGCAGGAAAACATATGGACGGGGTAACCAAGGCAAGCTGCTGTAGCTTCTGCCTTGAAGCTCTGTGCTGCTCTGTGCTTGTATTTGCTGCATACCAACCTTGGTACAGAAGGCAGCGGCAGGAAACGGAAGAAAGCAGCTCCAAGAGCTCTCCTTAGCAGCGAAGAGCAGGTGATTGTATGGCTACAGGTGGCGGCCCTGGCAAATTCTATATAGAAACAAAAACATTTACTTTGTTTTCATAGCATATTTTTTTAGGCAGCACTACCCAGCTGTGGTGGCCTCGGAGAACTCATGGGAGCATGTAAAAGGGAGAGTCACTGGGAGGGAGGGGTGGGGGGAGAAGCAGACCACAAACCCAAAATCTTTGTGTAAAAGGCCGCTTTATTGAAACAGGTGCACATAACAGTATAATTCCTTGGCAACAGCTTTACAAAACGAATCATCACTAATCAATCCACTTACCTAACCCCGGAGCCCACCCTCGCCCCTAAAATTTCCTTGAACCCGCTCCCACCCATACATTACAACATTACAAACAATACAAAGCAATGCATCAACGTATAACCCTATAAATTCAACCAATCCATTAGACAACCTCCCCTGCCTGCTTTTCTACCACTGTCAATCACCCCACCTGTGTAACCGAACTAAAAAATTAACCTGCCTACCCTTTCCCGGTCGATAACCCAAACTTCAACAATGATCAACAAACCTAGGCCAACCCTGGCAAATTTCCCCTAACCCTGCAGAACACCTGTTTCAAGCAACAATACATGGCCAAAAACCCTGCTCATCTGTCCCAACAAAGCTGCCTAAAATAATAGAAGAAGAAGGAAAAAAATTACCAAGAAAAAAAACCTAAAATCTTGGAGGGGGGAGGGAAAAACTGCACTAATCTATAGCTCCCAGCCTCTAGGTTACCAAACCTGAATGGTGGCCGGGAGCAGGAGCCCAAAGTATTTATCGTTGGGTTCCATTTGGGCTATAAAATGAAAGGAGCCCAAAAACAAAATGGATGGTTTTGAATCCCGCCCCCGCACCTCTCAAACTGCCGGGGGGGGGGGGGGGGAGACCTCCCTGCGGTCGGCCACCCCCACCAAACCCCGCTTGTAGAATAATTGCTCAACAGCGATGGACCACACCAGCCACCAGGAGATAACCTGATGTCCCCCAACTTGATGAAAATCGTTGAGCCAGAGTTCTGAGACCCCGGGTGGAGAGTTGCGCACTGGAGATGGGTCTGGTCAGACGTCCAGTCACGCTTGTCTGCAAATCAATTGTGCATGGACAGAATCTGCACAGATAGACATGTATGGGTACAGCAGCTGCTCATCTTTACCCGTCACTACTCCTGTCTCTAACAAAGCGTCCTGCAGCACGCGCCCTAGCTGTCTCTCTACGGCTAGCTTAGGCATTGACTGAGTCACGCAACTAGATCTGCAGGGCTTCCCACTGCTTTCTTCTATGTGGCTGTGACAGCCATGCATGGACCCTAGGCCATGTAACTCCCAGCAAGCAGTTCTAGCCTCCATGGCATGGGCCTCTATCCGGAGTCTCACAGACCCTGATAACCCATGTTTCAGAGTTTTAGGAGAAACATAAACAGGAAGCTGGTGCACACACTCAGCAGTGCTGTGCATCGGTTCCTGGCAGGCATGGTTCACACTCCTGGTAGGCGCTCCTATCAGAGAGTTCTTGAGATGAGAAAGCAAGGCACAGCTCTCAGCCTAGCTGCGCCTCTGTGGGGAAGCAGGACCCATGTCTCTACGACTCTGCTTGGAGCAGCATTCGGTCTACAGCAGAAGTAAATATTTAGAAAAATCAATACATTTAAAGCTCGTAAACCAAAAAGTTGTTAACAGAATGTTTGGAAAAAGCAAGCAGTCTGGAAAAAAAGGTGGAAGATATTAAAAGACATCACACTTGGTGCAGTTTAGGGGTAGGATTAAGGTTAACTTTAGAGTAAGGTTAGGGTGCGTCTTGTATTTAGGATTCAGTATATGATTAGGATTATGTATAGGGTTAGTGTTCCAATGGGTGTATGTGATGGGTTAGTGTTAGGATTAAGTGTGTGGTTAGGGTTGTAATTATTTAGGTAATTAACAAAAACAAAAATTAGTTTTCAACTTATTTACTAGCGTCAAAGACGGCTGTATATTTCGCATTATACATTTCTCTATTTTAATTAAAGCCTTTGGCCTTTTTAACTTTAATTTTCAAGCTTTCAACCTAGATTGAATTGAACCACCCGCACAAAGATATCTTAAAGGAATAAAAGCCAAAGATCAATAGCTGGGCAAGCTGGGATTTCCCTAAATCGCAGAAAATGTGTTTTAATGAAACATTGGTATTTGAGGGGATGAAAGCCAACAGAAGGAGCCACCAGCAAGTGTTACCCATCTGTGAGGTGGGCAGCGAACCTGTGTAAAACCTGGGTTGTGTTTGGAGGTTAGAAGGTTGCGTATGTTCAACTTAAAGATGGCATCACACAAGATGGAAATGGCTTGCAAGGATTACTTCACAATAGATTCAAAGACAGTCAATGTTACAGGAGAGGCTTTGTGAGCTGGCGGTGTAAAATGAATGTGCCTTTCTTGGCTGTGCTCTTTGTGTGTGTCTCTTCCACAGACAAGGCCTGCAGGCCAGCTATGGTTCTGTTTGTATTTAAAGTTCCATCAAGGGACCTCTTCATGCAACTCACCGCAAGCTGGACAGTCATCTGAGATTGCGTTTAATTTTTTTTAACCAATTCCAGTGAAAGCACTGATGTCCAATGAATCACACACTCGCCAACATGTTTCCAAAATCGTAAACTGCTTTCAAACCGTAAGAAAATGTTCTTTCAATGCAAACCACCTCACTAATTAAATAAACATACAAATCCCCTTGACAACTCTCCTTTTAGGTCTCCCATACAGATAGCTTTAGCTGTCTGTTGACGAAGACCTATTGCGCTCAATATATTATAACATATACATACATTGGGCTTTGGTTAGCCACTTTTTTTTTGATTGGATGACTTTCTTGACTATCTCATTTCCTGCTTCTTATGCAATGGCTTTCAATTCAACTCTTTGTTTATTTTGCCACTGGATTATTTCTTCTTCTTCATCCTTTTTATTAGATGACTTGTATGCTTCCACTGGTTAAATTCAGGGAACTACTTTTTTTGATCTTAGCTTTCTCCCCCTTCCCTGTGTGCTGCTTCTATCTTCACCCCCTGTGTCCCTTCCCTGTGCTGTCCATTTTCTCCATCCCAGCTCGTCTGTTGCTTCTCCCACCCCTTTCCTTTCCCACTGCTTTTATTATGACTGCCCACATTTTCCATTGCCCCTCTCTCCTTGCAACCAGTGGCATTGCTTACCTGCACTTCCCTTGCTTCCTTACCCATCCTTTTTAATTAAAGTAAACGTTTTTGGAAAGGTCTTGTTGCTGCAGTGCTACCATGCTGTTTCTAAAACTGTTCTTTCGGGCAACTTTTATTTAAAACATTTTTTTTACTTCTTCAAGGGCATCCTTCATCTTAACGATACATTTAAATAATGGATACTTCTTTATGACTTACTGCGCACATGCATGGTGACACACAGGTGGCCGTATGTTACCACGTAGGAGCCACACTCTTCTGGCACATGACGGCATGTGTGATGATACACGCTTGAGTAAACATCATTGCACTTTTACCTATTTATTATTTTGCAGATGCTACTCAGCATCAGCAAGAGCCACTATTATAACTTGTGCTGGCTCTTCGAGACTTTTTGTTTGCTAACTTTGAGCTCAGAGACCACCCATTGCTTACCATTGGTTGGCTTCATTTGCACTCTCATTTCCTTGCTTCTTAGTGGTCATCTGCCATAAGCTTCCTTCCTCTTGGTCCCTCCCCAAAAGTATGATGGCATTACTTGTATCCTCCCACTGCTTCTTTTTCTTTAAGCCCTTTATGAGAGTGCATATTTTTGAACTGTCTCCCTTTTTGAACTGTCACTTGTGCACTTTGTGTTCCTCCCACCCACCGAACCTGCGCTGTCCAACTGCTCCCTTGGTATTGCCTCTCGCTGCCTCCCTCCTAGTCATCTCCCGCCTCACAATAAACAAAACAAGCATTTACAATGCAATGGCCTCGTCTTTGTTAAAGTTAGACCTATTGGCATTGCTCATGACACTATTTTTGTTTATGTTTTTGTTTTTAAAACATATAAATAAATGGCACTGTCATTTACAATGCCAATAGCTTATTCTCTTTCTAATGCAAGACGTATTGCATTTGTACCCTCACAGAGAGCCACACACACACACAGAGCCCCACACACACACACAGAGCCCCACACCCACACACAGAGCCCCCCACACACACAGAGCCCCCCACACACACACAGAGGCCCCCCCCACACACACAGAGCCACACACACACACACAGAGCCACACACACACACACACACAGAGCCACACACACAGAGCCACACACACACACACAGAGCCACACACATACAGCCACACACGCACACACACAGAATCACACACACAGAGAGCCACACACACTCAGAGCCACACACACTCAGAGCCACACACACAGAGCCACACACACACAGTCACACAGACATACACACAGAGTCACACACACACAGAGCCACACACACACACACACAGAGTCACAGACACACACACAGCCCCACACACACACACATACACACACCCACACACACACACACACACACACATACACACACACACACACTCACAGAGCCACACACACACACACACACACAGAGCCACACACATCCACACACACACAGAGCCACACACACACACAGAGCCACACACACAGAGCCACACGCACACACACAGAGCTACACACACACACACACACAGAGCCACACACACACACAGAGCCCCCCACACACACAGCCACACACATACACAGAGCCACACACACACACAGAGCCACACACACACACACACACAGCCACATACACAGCAAATTTCGGTTACACATGCCATGATTGAAACTGCCTCGCCAGGTCACAATCAAGTCGAATTCAGACACTGAACTCGCTCGGCCGCGTTGCCAGTTTTGTCCGGAGGAAGTGGGGGAGAGAAACCGAAACTCAGGAGCTCTGTGCTGTCACGGGGGAAAGCAGGCCTATCTATTTATTATTATTTATTTATTTAGAGGTTTTATATAGCGCTGGCTGGACCCAGGGGTATCAGAGCGCTTTACATTTTTGAGACAAGAAGGTCAGTAAGACATGGGTCATACATAGCATAAATGAGTATAAACAACATATAAGTCTCCGACAGACATATTTCAAAATGATAAATATGGGAAATAAGAACACCGAAAAGTGGGAGATGTGATAATCAAAAATAACAGGCATACATTGAAAATTGCAGAGGAGGATAGGGAGGTTGGTGGTCAGAATTGGGTTTGTAAGGACGAGAGCTGCAGGGGCAGAAATGAGGGCAGACGGAGGACAAGGGAAGGGGGGTGCAGGGAGGAGTGAAGGTGGTAAACAGGGAGGTGGAAGTGACGAGGAGGAAGGGCGAAGTAAGGCTGAAAAGAAGGGAGGCAGATGTATCTGAGGTCGGACAGAAGTGGCCAGTGGAAGATAGCAGATATGGATTATGGTCCCCAATATTTATTGAGGAGATGTAGTTTGAGTTCTTTTTTGAAGCAAGGGTAGGAAGGGTTGCAAGGAAGGTCAGTTGGAAGGGCATTCCAAATGCATAGAGCGTTGCCGGAAAAGGACCGAGACTGGGTGGTTTTCTTTTTTTGAAGGGGGGGGATAAGAAGGAAGGTGTTTGTGCTTCTCAAGGAACGGGAGCAACCGGCTTTTGTGAGTTTGTTAGCGAGGTAGGTCAGTGTATTCTGATGGAGAATTTTGTGTGTAATGCAGGCTGTTTTGTACGTGGATCTACCTTCAATGGGGAGCCATTTAAGGATTTTAAGGGTAGGGGAGATGTGGTCGAATCGCTTGCAGTCAGAGGTAAGCCTAGCTGCAAGGTACAGCACAGATTTAAGCGGTGCGAGGTGGATCTTGGGAATTCCGGTGAGAATGGCATTGCCATAGTCGATGCGAGAAAGAACAAGGGATTGGACTGCTAGTTTGAAATCATCGATAGGGATGAAGGGCTTGATTTTCTTAAGGTGGCGGAGAGTGAAGAGGGCTCCTTTGGCAGAATTATTGATGTGTGTCTTGAGGTTTAGGAGGTCGTCAAGTGCGATACCTAGTGATTTGACTGAGGAGGACAAAGATAAGGAGCAGTTGAGGGCATTAAGGTCAGAGATCCAATTCTGAATAGGGAGCTGGTTGTTTTTAGGGGAAAAAATAATTATTTCAGTTTTTTTAGGGTTGAGTTTGAGGTGGTTAGTGTAGAACCAGGCTTGAATCTTGATGAGAGTGTTGTTGAGGTGAAGGATGTCAGCATGGGTTTTAATCTTATAATAGAGTTGGGTGTTATCGGCATAGAGATGGTAGTTGATCCCGGCTTATTTAAGAATGAGTGTGAGGGGTTCCATGAAAAGGTTAAAGAGAGAGGGAGAGAGGATGGATCCTTGCGGAACTCCTAAGGAGATGGAGGTAGGGTTAGATAGGCAATTTTGGATTTTGATTTGTTGAGAACGGTGTTGTAGGTATGAGACGAACCATTTGTGTGTCATACCATTTAGGCCGAATCGATCTCTAAGAACATTGAGTAGAGTGGTTTACAGTATCAAGGAGGATCAGAAGGCTAGGTTCACCATTGTGGAGTGAGTGGTGGATGTCATCAACAATGTTTAGCATGGCGGTTTCAGTGCTGCATCCTTTCCTAAAGCCAGATTGGAAGGGGTCTAGTAAGTTAAAGTGTTCAATGTGTCTCTCTAGTTGGAGAAGAACACATTTTTCCAGGGCTTTAGAAAGAAGGGGAAGGTTGGAGATGGGACGAAGGTTATTGAGGTTGTTTGGGTCTGCCAAAGGATTTTTGATAATGGGGGTGATTTGGCCTAGTTGCAATGAGTTGGGGACACAACCGGTGGCAAGGGAGCTGTTGATAATAGAGGTCCAGGTAGGGGTGATGATATGTTTGAGGTTTTGGACAAGTTTGGATGGAAGAGGGTCTTTGATGTGGGAGGAAGGCTTGAGTTTGGAAATGATGTTAAAGACGTCTCTTTCCGTGACTGGCTGGAAGTTAAGCCACGTGGCATTATTTTTAGTAAGAGAGTTAGGATGATTGGAGTCCAGGAAATTGGGGGGCAAGGAGGGGTAAGGGAGATCAGAGTTATGATGGGCCGTAGAGGGTGTAGGGGGAGTTCTGATGGAGGGTGGGATATTAAGAGAGGTTTTCGGATTGGTGGTAGGGATCGCAGTAGAGAGGAAGGATTGCTCAATTAGTTTAATTTTGTCTGAAAAAAAGAGGGCTATTTCTTCACATCTAGTCTTCGAGGCAAGTGGGACAGGGGGAGCGGAAGCAGTTTGATTGCGCACAATGTTGAATAGTTCTCTTGGCCTATTCTGAGCTCGATCTAGTTGTGATCTGAGGAAGGAAGTTTTTTGTCTAAAGATGTGTTTTTTGTAGGACGATCTAGCAAGTCTGAGGTTGGCCAGGTTAGAAGGAGAGGGGTGCTGTCTCCATAATCTTTCAGTCAGTCTGAGTCTACGTCTTTCAATGTTCAGGTCTGTGTTAAACCATGATTTGGAGGGGATATTTCTTTGTTTTTTGAGTTTGAGTGGTGCTAGAAGGTCAAGGGTAGCAGTGACAGCTCTGTTATATTGTTCGGTTAGTTTGTTCGTGTTGAGGGAAGGAGGGATAGCGAGAAGCTGGGCCTGAAGTTTGGATTCAAGTAAGTCGGGAGGGATATGACTGAGATTTCTGATCAGTTTCATGGGTTTAATAGTTTTGGACGGAGGGGTGGAGGCAGAGTTGTTTATGGAGAACAGGATAAGGTGATGGTCGGACCAGTCAATCGGAATGTTAGATAGGAGGGCTAGATCTTTGCTGGTAATGATAGCGTCAAGGGTGGCTCCTTTGGAATGGGTTGGTGACTGACAGATTTGTTTGAGGTCATTAATTTCGAGAAGGTCATACAGGAGGGAGATTGAGGGATCTTTAGTATCATTCCAATGGAGGTTAAAGTCTCCCAGGAAGATGTTTTTAGATTTGGAAATTGAGGATTGCGTAAGAAGGTTAGATAGCTCGTCGATGAATGAGTAGTGATTTCCAGGCGGATTATATATATTGTGAAGGCGGATGGGGGGGGGGGGGAATCCTGTATTTTGAGTTCGGCTACAAGGTATTCAAAGGAGGCATATTCTGCGTTATTGATAAGGGATAGCTGTAGTTCGTCTTTGAAGATGATAGCTACACCACCGCCTTTTCGGATGGGTCTATCTTTCCTAATGATGGAGTAGCCCGGGGGTGAGAGTAGGTCAAGAATGCTAGTAGAGTGTTCATTAAGCCAGGATTCTGTTAAGGAATGCGATGTCGATGGATTCGCTAAGGATGGTTTCAGAGATTTCTATGGCATGTCGGGCAGCGGAGCGGCAGTTAACAAGCATGCAGGTGAGGTGTTTGGGAGTGGGTTTGGGAGATGGGAGGGTATGAATGGAGGTGAGATGAGGAGGGGGTCTAGGTGAGACAGGTGAAGGGAGAATACGACTGGTTCCCAATATGACGGGGATGCTTGAGAAGGTGGGAGGCGTGTACATGGTTGGTGAGTAAGGAGGGTAGGAATTTTGAAGGTCGGAAATCTCCTGGTGAGAGAGGGTGCAAGTGGAGCGGAGTGGTCTCTGAGTCCGGCAAAGCAAGGGATTTGTTATCTCCATTGTGTTGGCGACGTAGCGAGGTAAGTAAGGGCTTTCAGGAACAATGGTTTACCATCATTTTTTAACGGGTATTAGGTGGTCTAGAGGGGCTATACCTAGAACGGGAACACTCACTATACCTTTGGACGGATGATCTTTTTGGACTCAGCAATGAAGCCTCAGGCGACGGGCACAGTAAACAGGAAGGGAAGTGGATGAAGATAGTGTACTCAGAAACTGATCGAAGGCATGCAATGTTTTAGGTGCTAGCGCCAGGGGGTAACATAGTTTCACGCACACTGAAATGTCACTAGGCTTAATGGGAAATGATCACTGCTAGGCCCGCCAGCCGCTCCCTGGGAACCCACTAGGCCGGTGACGTGGCAACGCCCCCCCCCAGCATCATCCTCATGGACTTTATTGTTGTACAGAGCCCCCTCTCCCCCCAACCAAAAGAAGAAAAAAAAACAAGTATTGAATGTGGCGGGGCTGTGCCTTAGGGAAAGTGTCACTCTCCATCCAACTTCAAAGGGCCCCTCCAGAGTTCCTCCCACCCACCACCAGATGAGTCTTTGGTCTGCCTCTGAGGCGCAGAGGCACAGCGGCGCAGGCATGAACAAGGGGTGGGTGGGCGGGTGCCCCTCAGTGGTCCAGACATGACCAGCGTTCACCCACCCCAGACCAAAGCGGAGTCTGCGACACCCCCGCCCCCCAGACTCCCTGGGCCCATAGCCAAAGCTGTCTGGCTACCGTGTATTACTGGGCTTCAGAGCAGAGGCGGCTCAGGCACGAACACCGCCGAGGTGTCCCGGGGTGGTGTGGGTGTGTGCCTGGAGGGGTGGGGGTGGACCCTTTGGGATCGGAACGCGCCTCAACATTGGCGGACAGACCAGCGCAAGACCTGTAGTGGAACTAGATACGCCGCAAGGTCGTGACACTGCAGAGGAGTGTTTTAAATTCACGCTACAACATTTCTAGGCACTTTAATAATAAAAGACGTCAATATCGATATATGTATGAAGTTAAGACTTCTTTTCCAAACCCTTGCGCCAACAACTTCAACCTGAACAAAGTCAGATAAATGCCCCAGAGCACTCTCCCCAAGCCCATGCAAGGATGCGCAACGAGCTCTCCGCAACACAGCCTGATCCGGTGGGCACCCAAGCGGACCTGACGTCAACATGACCGAGGTTGTTGGGGGTACCTGCCCCTCCGGCCACAGTCCAAGGTCGAAGTTTCAAAGGCAGACATCAACTGGTGCACCCCTCTGGTACGTGGTTCACAATCACATTACTACAGTGGCTTCCGCTCGTCGTCTGTTCATCGGAGCGACCCCACATCATTGCACACTGTCTCATTACTGCAAGCCCCTCCCCCTTATACATCGATCCCCCCCAACAGCCCCGAGTTTGACTTTCGGACACCCGAATGCCATCACCAACGGCAACTGGACATACTCAAACAAAAGCCCGAATGTACACACCCGTAGGCGCTAGGCTAGTGCCTGCGTGAAGCTGACTCCCCCCTACACACTAACACGCGTGTTAAGTTATCGGTGTACATTTCCCGTGCATTCCTGCCAGTCCTCTACCCTTCAGGTCAAGCGACGCAATCGTCACTTACGACAGATGTGCACTACCATTGGTAAAGTGGGTGCAGTGGCACCGGGGCCCACTGCACTACGATCATTGCTGTATTTTTACTATCTCCCCAATAGGCTGCATTTGGCTGCACTGGGGCCAATAGAATCCTTGCTAAGTCAGTGCACTTACTTCCCTTTCCTCTGCAAAAAAAATGCTCACGCTGCAGACTCGTCCTCTCTGCCCGGCTCTGCGCTCTTGGCTCCCCTCCTCCCCCGCCCGACTCCGCCCCTCTGTGTCTGTGAGAAGAAGCGGCGCCTCCGACTCTCAGGTTTGAGAGTGAGGGCGAGGGCTGGGGGAGGGCGGTGTGAATGGGAGGCCGCCGGGCCCTGCTGAGGATCGTGCGGCTGCGGCGCTTGTTCCTCTCACTCCGGCCACCCAGCGCCTACACTCGAGGGCTCTTGTCGCAACGAAGGGTCTGAATCCGCCATGCGCCCACACTCGAGCGCAGCAGTGGAGCGAGGATGCAACGGGCCACTGTAATGGCCTGAGGGTGAATTCCTGCCGCCGACGGCGCTTCTTCCCTGAGTGACCTGCCTCGAGCCAGGCTGCATCTGTAAGCCCCGACCTTTTCAGACTGGGGGTCGTGTTTTTCTTTCTCCCCTCTTCTCCATTGGCTGGAATGTAAACAACTGGCGTGTTTTTGGCTTGTTGTTTACATTCCAGCCAATGGAAAGAGGAGAGAAAGAAACGGAAAAAACACACCCCTCAATCTGAAAAAGACGGGGCTTAAATGGAAAGAATGACATCACTGAGACCTCTTCTCCAATGGCTGGCCGCCGTTTAGGGGTTTACCCTCGCTACTCAGAGACATTAAATCTCGCCAGCGAGACTGCGCATGTGCGCAGCCTACGCTAGCCGAGACCTAAAAAGAAACGCTATGACGTGGCCAGTGCTGCTTCTGTCTTAGAGTTTTTCCACACCCTCCTTTGCTGTGTTGCCCACCCCTCCATCTTTCCTCACTCCATCTGCGTTGTCTCCCGCCAGTCCCACTAGCAATAAAAAAAAGCGCTATGACGTGGCCAGCGCTGGAATTCCATTTCTCCCAGATTGCCATTTCAGAGGTGGGTTTGAACCGAGTGCTAAGAAGCATCCCCCAAGTCTGCTGCCGACAACTTTTTGCTCAGCTGCTCAGCAAATCTCGGTTCTTTTACAGGTATCTTTTGTGTGCTGTGGTATGTTTAAGTGTGGTCTCGAGGGCAGATTGACATATAGTAAGTGCAGAGAGCGACTTGTGGACGACTGGTGTGGATATTCCAGATGTTCCGCATCTGCAGGGAACACATGCATTCCCTCTCTCTGTAGTGTGGAATCTACCATTACCTCACGTAGAGGGTGGATCCTAGGGCACACACCTGTTAATGAAGAGGCAATGACACCAAATCCAAGTTTATTATTCATGTGTACTTAAATAGTGGAGAACAATGTCACTTCCAGCTGGTACATGCTCATGCTCACTAGGACTCTTGCACACCTGGGCACATTTCCTTCGTTAAAGGCCGCAGCCCATGTGCACTTTACTTGTCTTTTTCGTACATTGCTAACAATACATTTCCTTGTCCACGTCAAAACATTGTTTCTATAGTGCTGAGGGAATTTTAGTAGCCACAGTCCTCTTTGGAAATAATGTGTTTCAAACATCAAAGTTTGGAATAGTGCGGTGAGGCTTAATTTTTTGTCCAGGGGTGATCTGGAATGTATGAATGGTAGTACAAACGTAATACAAAAAAAGATGATGACGGACTGCTGAACATTGTCACACCCAGTCACAATTCTGGGTTAAATCCATTGTTTTTTTGCTCGCCATGCCACCCTAGTTTGGACCCATCCATATGCAAATCAGCCTTGACCCTGCTCCCCATGGGAACAGTCCAGCCGTAACTGTAAGGCCAAGTTTTTCCTGGACCCTAAAACAAGCATCCTGGGATCTGTTTCGGGGTATCACCTCTCATCACCCAGGCTAGCTTTAATCCTGTGGCATAACGACAACTACTTGAAGAAACTGCTAACTATTAATTCCTAGGATTCTGAACCCTTCTATGAAATATTTAGTCCCCTGATTGTGCACTTTGTTATAGCTAGCCATAGCTTCTCTTTTTTAAAAGCTGTACTTATAGGTTGAGATGCTATAATGTTTAACTAATTTGCTTAGATCACGAAACAGTGACATCATTGAGACCAGGAAGAGGCAGATAAGATGAACAGAGACAATAAAAGCATGTATTTCTGAACTCCGAGGGAAACCCTGATGTACTTCATAAAGTTTAATATGTTTTTTTATCTTAAATATTCCATTAGATGATTCAGTGTTGAGGTAAACACTATTTGGGAAGAGGGGAACACTCACAGGAACACTGTCTTTGCAGTCAAGGGCAAGAACTCAACAAACAGCTGTAAACATCTGAATGCCTTGAGAGTGCTATAGAGAAACAGACACCTCATCCTGTCAAAACCCTTCTCACCCTAAAGGTAGCAGCTATCATTGCAGATCAGCTGTGAAACACAGTGTGAATGTTTGAGTTCCTAGAACTCTCCTTTATAAACCCTTTTGGTCAATATTCTCTAATCTTATGTAAAGTATGTGTAGGTATATTCAGGTCAATTTAAACTAGGATGTTTCTTTTTTATGTATATATAGTTTGAGTGCAACGTTGCATGCCACTTTTCTGTTCTGTTGTATGCTTGAAAAGTGTAGTCTTCTCCAAAGTTGTGGCTCTACACCTAATCTCTTTGTGTCTTGGTGTACAACCCACACAGTAATGGAACTAGAAATCTAGATTTTAAGCATTTGTATTTGTATAATCAAATCTGCTACTTTCTCCATTGCACACTTTCAGTCAGTTTGGTAATTAACCACTCCCAAGATTGGAGACCACCATCTTTGAATGTAAATTAAAAGCTCAGGTTCAGCAAAAAGCATTGACACTACCAAAAGGTCGGGTTGCACCTTTCAAAGGTGAAGCCTGTTGCCTTTCTCAATGTGTGTTTTATGATCTATTGAATAAAATAACTCTTGACTTTCTCTTTTGCTGTGTTTGTTAGACATATTAATTGTGATCTGCAGGACTCAGCATTACTCTTCCCCTTGGCCTGATTACCAGTCTGTTGTCTCATATCACCCTTCCTGGGCAGTGCCTATCTGCACGCTCCCTCTCTCCACTATCTCTAGGCCATCCAGCCTTAATCTACACATCTGCCCTGGTTGTCCATATGCTCCCTTGCTGTTTGCCCAGCCTCTCCAGTCTCCTTCGAATCTGCTTGTTCAGCCTGCCCGGTGCAAATTTAAAGCCCACTGCTCTCATCAGCAGGGCAAACACTGAGTGTGTGTTTGGCAGGCTCCATCTCGACAGTCTCAGCCGAGAGAGGAGACCTCCTTGCCTCGCCATAGAAAGTTTTTTTTATTTTTTCATAGCCTTACCAAAACTTGTTACCCATCCTCTTGGATGTACTTACAAAAGATCCTAGAATACTGAAATATTATCTGCTGAAACTCCAGCGTTTCAGGAGGTACCTATTTCCTACTGCAAAAATTGAGCAATTTCCAGCAAGTTTGTGTTTAGTATCCACTTCATGAGAACTTCACGTTTATTAGTTTGCTTTTCAGTCTTTTAACAACACTAGGGCATGACCGGAAATGGCAGTCTACTCATATGGGTTCTTGATGTGCTATACAACTTCTAAATATGGCCCAGTAGGTCATACTAGCACCAAGACCCAATTGGCATTCGTGTGCTCAAGAATACATATCAACATCAACTTATTTCAATTTTTGGGCATGTCTACAGCAGGCTCAAGTGATATTGAAATAACTCTTGCTATAATTCTTATGTGTTAGAATATAATGATATATTTATAATTATTATGTAGCTCTCAGCTAACTAGAAACGAATATTGTGGTCTGTTTGGAAAATCTAATTTAACCAACAGATGCTCCATAGATTCTATTTCAATTTTAACTATCACAAATTGGCCTTCATGCTGCTTTTCTTATATCGCACACCCCTCATGATTCGAAGGTAAGCCCTAATTGTGTAACCGGTTTCTATACCCAAGACACAGAAGATCGAAAGACCCCTAGAAAGACAGATAAAAAGAGAGAATCCAATTTTAAATGAAGTGGTCATAAAAAGCCACAATCTCTCCTATATGTGAGATGTATGTACAAATGTAAACGTACAAGAATCGATGTACAGGTCCTGTACCCGCTCCCTGAAAATCATCATCAGCCCACATTGTCCAAAATTATTAAGACCTCGGTCATACTGTAGAAAAGATATACAGAGCTCCTGTGCCTGATTTGATGATATCCTCTGTATCAAGATCATAACATTCATGTGGAAGTAGGATCAGCCAAATCTCCCCTGCTCCCCGTTTTAGGTCCAGTCCACTCTAACCTCCCTCTGTTGGTTAGTCCTCCTTCGCCTCTCAATTTAGCCTCTGGCTCTGACCTTCAAGTCCTCCCAGGGATAAGAAGATTGCCTCTTTCTTTAAGGCATATGAGCATCTGACGAATTTAATTAAAGAATTTAGAAACAATAACCTTGGCACCTGGAAGCTAAATCCTGATAAGCTAGGAATGTGGTCTGTAGATGTCTCGGCTGCTATCTGAGGCCTTTGTCCTGCACAGTCAGTGTGTGATGTGTCCCCACCCTTCTTCCTCTCTCCCTGCCCCCTTGTTTTCAACCATTTTGTGTCCCCGCATGTGCAGTCTATTTTATACATGTGCACATCTACCAAAACCTGTGCATTTAGTAGAGTGGTGAGCGTGTATTCTCTCTCGGCTGGACTAATTGAATGCTCTATATCTCGGTTTTCCATAGAAGAACCTGAACAGACTGCGGCTGGTGCAGAAATCCACCCTTTGCTTGGTTAAATTATTTAGGGCATTTGACCATGTCTCTGGAGCAGGATTTATTAATTTATTTATTTATTCAAAGTTTTATATAGCGCGAACAAGATCCTTACAGATATCAGAGCGCTTCACAGAGACAGGGGCAAGGGCAACAGGAATGAACAAGATAATGGGAGCAATATATTAGTCACTAAACATAGAGGATAACAATAATGTACAGAAACATATCAAAACCTATCAAAATACAGTCAGGTAAACAGGATAATGGGAGTAATATAGTAGTCACTAAACATAGAGGATAACAATAATGTACAGAAACATATCAAAACCTATCAAAATACAGTCAGGTAAACAAGTAATATAGATCCAACAAAGAGTAGCATATAATGGTCGATAGGACGAGAGTAGGGTAGTAGTGCCCCTCTAGGTAGTAGGATAGTGCCAAAGGGCAGGGTGATCAGAGATACAGCGCGATGCAGAGACTCCGTTCCAGTCCCTGTAATGTTCAGGAGAACTTGGCCAGAAGGATTCTCTTCACCTCTTTCTTGAAGATGATCTTTTCATTGGCTGCCCATTCAACAGGGGATTTTTTTTAATGTGCCATGTGCTATACATCGAGTGATGTAGGATAATGGCCCCTTTATAAAAATAAAAAAATAAAAATTACTTCTGAAACAATATGGCTTACCCCCCAATCTTTACTGGGGATAGAAGAATGCTTGGCTTCAGCTACTTCTACTTCTGTTATGCAATGGCTGCACCATCTGACAGTTTCTTCACCAAACGTTCCTCAAGGAGAGCCTTCTTTCTCCACCACATGAAGTGGTCTTTAAAACTTACCAACTGGAGCATTGTTTCTGGTCCTCTGTGTTAAAATGTTTGATTTATAACAAAAAAATTCCCTAGGACAGAGCCTGATTAACATATTTTGAACAATGTTACCTCTTGCCATTACTTGTGGTGGTACTGGGGGCGATTCCAAGTGGTCCTGGAAAAAATGTGCTAAATTCCTATCCAATGCTCAGCATTGTTATGATGCTGGCACTGGTCCTGCCTCCAGTGGCAGCGCAGAGGATGCTCCAGGCAGTGTTGAGGAGTAGCTGGGGTTTGTGGTCCCCCATGGTAAGCTTGCTACTCCCTTTGGATGCACCAGAAATAAATGTGCAGACCTACCACTGGGTTTCCAGAGGGCTGTCCTGTCGGAGTTAGGGTGTACAGGACGAGTACCCCACTAGGAAAGCGTGTAGGAGTGGGCGCTGCAGGTTAAGGTGGAAGCGCTGCGGCAGAGCTGTGTCTCGGCAGCAGGATAGGGTGGTGCTGCATGGTAGAGGTGCTTCGGAAGAGCTTTTTATGCCAGCCTGGAAGCAAGGAATGGTGTTAATCCAAGTTCTGGTAGAGGTGAATTTGTGGAGCCAAGTGCAGTGAGAGCCAGATTCTGAGGAGGCGCTGCGGGGTTGGTAGAGGTGTTTGGGTAGAGTTCACGTGGCAGAAGACGCGACGCCACAGAGAGAGGGCAGAGAGGGTGATGAAAGAGAGAGAAGAGTGCGTGGTGCGGATCACTTAGAGATGTTTCCGCAGAGCTGCCGACCTACTTGTGTATTTATACTTCTATATTAATCTGATTTACATGGCAAATGATTACTTTTTTAAACTATTTCATTAAAAAGGCGAATATGTCTCTTCCTTGTCTCGATAAAGGCTGTGAGGTGGGGGCCTCTGCTGAGGTGCAGGGGGGTAGTTTAGCCACGGGGCTGCTTGCGGGCGGGGTACATAGCAGGGAAGGGGTACTTGCATGTCAGTTAAGTGCCCTGCTGAGCTGTGTGTGGCTCTCACATGTGCACATCACATGCTTGGCAACCAGCTGTCTTTTGCAATGACTTGTACTAAAACCACAAGAAAAGCCTCAGCACATTTTTAGAAAAGAAAATAACGAAAACACAACAGTCAGCCCCAAATGTGCTGCGAAGGATAAACCAGAGGGGGCTGAAGGGACAACGAAACGGGAGAGAGGAGACAGGAACAGAGGGGGGAGTTGAAGGTAAAGCCAGGAAAGGGAGAGGAGAGGCAGCCCAGGACAAGAGAGGAGAACAAACAGAGGGAGAGAAGAAAGTAGCAAGGAATAGGAAGAGCTGGGCAGCACTGCCATAGAGAAATAAAGGTGAGGCTAGAGAGAAGGAGAAGAGAGGGCGAGAAGATGTGATAAAGGGAGAGGCGGGATGGGTAAAGGAAATAGAGAGACGGGGGGGATAGGTGGAAGAGAACGTGAGAATAAGAAACAGCAGTGTTACCTACCCTCATACGTTGACGGGCGCCCCAAGGCCCTGGTGCCTCGATCCCAACCCTCCTCCCTTTCTGCAGCTTCTGTCTGCTTGGTTCCTGCCTGGAAAATCGAGAAGAGATGCAAAACATGCAAACAATTTGCAAGATTCCAAACTTTGTGGGAAGTAAAAAGCTGATGGGAAATAGTGCATCTGTGTTTTGGGCAGAACATGATCTACTGCAGACTTGTCTTGGCGTGGAATACTCCAGGTCCTCTTTTCAGCTCTAGCTAGCCAGGATTCTACTTGTGGTCATCTACTCCATTTCAAGCACCTTGAAGCCTATGAAGGGCGCGTGGTGCTATAAAGATGCACCCCTTAGCGTTCTTTAATAACCTCCTAGCAGTCACTGGCCTTCTGTGGCAGGCGTTCTGTATTTTCAGAATGAAAGGCCTGGCTGCACACGTTCCACAACATTTGTTGACATACAGATACACGTGTGTGGATCTGTACTAGCAATACACAGATTTTGTATGTAGTGAAAGTGTGGCTATGGCCCCCGCCCCTGTGTGATCTATGCGCCATTGACAGTCAGGCAGTGCCGAGTAGAAGTGAGGCTTCGAAGGCGATCACGGTCTCCAGAAACACCAACATGTTGATTGTTGAATATGAAGGCTAAGCATGAGAAAGTTCTAACCCCGAGGGCCGAGCCCATGGAGGTGCATAAGAAACAAGCATTGGAAATGCAATAGGTCTCGCATTAGGAAAGTTTGAGCTATTTGTCTTGTAAATGACATTTTTTTTATTTGTGTTGGTTTGGAAAATAGCTAAATTAATAGCTTTGTCATTTACAATGCCAATAGTTATAACTTTCGCAAATGTGACACCGATAGCATTTGTAATGCAATGTGTTATATTTACGTGACTTACATGTATTGATAAAACAAATAACAATGTCTTTTAATGTTTTTAATAAATTAATACTTAAATAAAAGTTATTGTAATTTCTAATGGCAATAGCTTAAACTTTTGTAAATAACTAGGAGCAAGGAAAAAAGGAAACAAAGGTCAGATTGGTTGCACATTGAAAGACAGCGTCAATAACTTTTATATAGCGCTCTGCCCTACACATTGATCACCTTGAAGCAATATAAATAACTGGTGTTACTATTACCCAATCGAATATTTCATTTGGACGGATGGGTTATCTGACCAAATTAAGATGCAAACTTAAGACGTGTAGGCTGCAGCAGATGTCAGCAGCGAGCGTTTAACCCACCAAGGTATCTTGCACTTTCTACCTAAGGCAACACCTGGGTTTGTGGTGTGTGCTATACACTCAATATTTTGAGTTGAAATAACAGCAACAATGTAATAAACTGGTTAGCCGAACACTGCAGAAATACATTACGCTGGTTTCATTTGAAAACCTACCCAAATAGTGTAAACTGTTGTGAACATAAAATGCAATAGGTAGCCAATACAAAAATTCACACGACAACGACGCGTCTCAATGAGGCTCCAGAGCCCAAAAGGCCGAGATTAGATTTAATGTTTTAACTAGTCAGACCTAGAGCAGTAAATGAATTCACTATTGAGTGTACGTTCAACAATTCAGGTAATTTAATATTAAACGAAGACATGGAACATAAGACATAGAACAACATAAGCACACAGCCATTGTTATAACAAAGCCTTTTAGCAGGATAATAAAACATAACCTAAACTAGGCGTCCATGGTAAGCTGCTAGGAAGCGGTTAAACTGCTCTTACCTGCACTTCCAGGAGCAGTCACGCAACGTAGGGGGTGTTGATGAACAGTGGAAGTGACAAAGGAGCTTTACCCGTGGCACAGCCCATTAGCACTGTGAAGGCTGACAAAGGGAAAGACAATCGCCCTAAAAGTGACCCCAAAAATGAGTTTCGGTGAGCAGTGCAATTAAACGTATTACTAATTGTGCAGCTCTTTAGCAAGAAGGGGCTCCAGTTCGCAGCTTTATGGATGGGCGTACACAAACAGGGGGGGGGTTACTTTTCGGCTCAGGCGTTGGGCTCGGGTTGCCACAGCAATCACATTTGTGGGCGAACTTTTCAGGAAATAAAATGCCCCAGGGAGTAGATTTATGGTTCACAGGGGGCCCTGCGAGGTTCATGAACAGAACAGCTTAAAGGGTGCCGTTTAAATTTACCAAATGGCTTACTGAACGTTCTCCAACGCCACAAAGTCATAATAACTTCCTCATACAGCTCGAATTTCAATGGAACACACATAACTGGTGCTATGTCGTGACGGAAGATTAATGGACGACCTTTAATTAAAAGACAATCGTTTTTTTACCCAAGACTCAGCACACACGCAGAATAAACTGCATGCATGGCAATTAAGGCTAAAAAGAAACCTATGCTGAGGAAATTGCTCTAAGGTGTATTAGACATTTTTTGCATTTATAAGGTGATTATTTGACTTTAGAGCGGGGTTGGTTACACATATTTTCGGATTCCAATCACAATTCTCAAAATAACTTCGACTGAATAATCTCTTGAATAACCCGGCAATGTGCAGAACAGAGTCCTTCCTTCTTTCATTTGTATATACATGTTTTCCTTGGATTTGAAACTCAGTGACATGCTCGATGGAATCCTGCACTCAGTGTTTAATTAGAAAACGAAAAAAAAGTAAACAGAGACCTGTCATGCCACGGCTGCATGCACCACCCCCAGACCATGCCTGTCCTGCGCATGTCATACCAGCATCACCCCTGACCACAACACGCCTAAAAGTGCGAACCGTGTGTAATACGGTCTAAAGTGCACGTTTTGATAACTGAATGCTGGTACCGAGCACCGGAAACCACGGGCTCAAATTAAGCACTGCTTACACTCAATGTCGCTGAGGAAGACACAATGCCGATTGTGTGCTGCATCAAATGAACATAGCCGGAAACGGATCAAGAAATCTACTCCAGGAACAGGTACATGCGATATCCGAGGGGAGCTGGGTTCCCTTGTGAGATTTATCTTTACAGCTGTCCGTGGCCCAAGAGTAGTTGTACACAAATCCAATACCCTGGAGAACAGCAGAGGAGGACCAACTAAGACAGCTTTTGCACAGCTTCCTGTGCCGAAGCCCTAGGCTCAAAACACAGGCAAATTATTGAGAAGGGAACACAACAGCCTTAAACATTTAAAGCTGTAGATGCCAGCTGGGTTGCAGCAATAGTGTCTGTATACTCAACAAGTTAAATAAGGAGACAGGCCGGGAAACTGAAAGCACGGCCGGCCGGCCGTGAAAGCCTTTGATCCGGCATGAAACTGAAAGCACGGCCGGCCGGCCGTGAAAGCCTTTGATCCGGCAGGCTGCGATGAGGGTGTGAAGCAGCAGGGGCTGCGGGAGGGAGGCTGGGCTGCCTTTGATGTGTAATGCAAGGCAGGCGGCTGGTGGCATGTGCACGCGCTTTTAATGTCAATGCGCTTGCGCATTGAGCTTGAATTTCTCGGGCACTGCAAGGAATCGCCATCGACTTGCAAGTTGGTTAAAGTCTGTTTAAGCCCCCATAGTCTCGCAAGCTCAATGCGCATGCGCATTGACAGCGAGACCTAAAAAGCGGCGCTATAAACGCACCTGCGCGTTTTGCCACGTACCCAGGAACAGCGCACGAGCGCCCCTCGGGTCTTAATACCGGTCACCTCACACTTTCCGCACAGGCACGCATTCTACCAGGCATGCAGCAGATCAGGGCTTGAAGTGGGCCGGGTCTCACCGGGTCTGAGCACCGGCAGTTTCTTAAAGGAGGCCTCGAAACGGGTCTCTATCGGGCTTTGTTTTGTGCCCTGGCACAGGCGGCCCGTTTTTGTCCGTACTGCAGTGACAGCAGGCACATCAACGTGCGGGTGCTCACACTGCTCACTTCTCACTAGTGGAGAAGTTATGGCATGACGTCATGCCAGGTGAGCGTTGTAGGGGAAGGGAAATCCTTAAAAGAGAGACATTGTCTCCGGATTTCCCTTCTCTTTCTGAAACTCAGGTGCAACAACATTGTCGTGATGTCACCAGGGCTTTAAGTGGAAGCGTTTTCAATATTCTATACAAGCCATACTTGCTGCTTATTTATCTTAAGCAACTAACAACCATTGACAAAGCCAATAGGCCTAATTTGCTGTAGGTATGATGTTTCTTGTATCCTATATCTGGATGCAAAGACATAAATAGCAAAAGTCGGGCGGCAAACTCTGCTAAGCATAGATTTTTTGCTGGTGTTTTTAAGCCACGCCCATAATTAATTTGGCCACGCCCATTTGAAAGCCCAATGCAGTAGAGTGGTACAGTGCAGACGAGAGCCTGTGCACAGAGAGGTGGGTCGTGGCATGCCAGAGGTCATTCCAGGCTCACTGAAAAGCCTACGCCGTCTGCGTGCCTTGGGAGTCGGAGGCAGGAACCTGCACGAGCCAATGAGCGCAGGTACGCAGGAAACCAGGTATGCATAAGCACAGCCACGTATGTGGCTGCCATGCCCACGGGTGCACGTGCCCAGCGATGGAGAGTGTGGCTATTGGTGCAATTGCAGAAAACATGCCTTCTCCTTCCTTGTGTAATGCACAGAACGTGGTTCGTGGCGCCTGTGCACAGCTTCCCAGCTGTGTATCCCTGGGCAACAGTCGACAGTGCCACTTCTGTGGCTCCAGGCAGGCTCAACTGTGCATGTGTGCCAGTGGGTAAAAGTGCACATAATCTCTCTGTGCCCGTGAGCGCCACAGCTGCGTGCCCGTGAAAGGAGCCAGTGTCTCGGGCCTCGTCGGGGGCACGGGCGGTGACGTGAGCGCAGAGATAGGAAGGAGCCCTTGTATTCCCCAAGGACAGCGCCGGGCTTTAATATCAGTCATGCCCCTACATTGCCAAGATTACTCCGCCTGCGATAAAAAGAGAGCTTTCTGCGATGAGCCGGCCTTTGTCTGCCAGGTGACCTGACATGTATCTTTATGCTCTGAAGTTGAATCTCTATTGCTCTCCTTCTCCTTTATTCGAGTATTTCAAATCTTCGGCCGACTTTTAGTTATTTGCTTTTGTTCTTTGTATTTCTTTCTTCCTTCCAAATTTTCTTTTGCTTTCTTTTTCTTTCAGCGCTGCTCTTTTTATTCTTGTTTTTTTTACGAACTGTTCTCCCCTGCCTCCTTTTCATGCTTTGTGCCATTTCCCCATTGTTTGCTTCCTTCCTTGGAAATCTATTTCGCTTTCTCATCTTATGCGCTTTCTCTTTTCTGTCACCTCCTCTCTTTCTCGCCTTCTCCCCCTCTCGTGTTTTTCTCTGTCACTCACCCTCTTCCATTCTTGTCTGCTATACCTCCTCTCACTCTTTCTGAGTTTTATCCTCTCCTCTTTTTCACTCTCTTCTCTCTCCCTTCACTTCTCCTCTCTCTCTTTGTTGCTCACCTCCTCTTCTCTCACTGTCTCCCGCCCCCTTTTCTCTATTTCTGTCTCACCCCCTACCCTCCATTTTCTCACTCACCTTTCCTATCTCATGCCCCCTCTTCTTTTACCTCCTGCTCTCATTTGTACTGACTTTTATTTTTCCTTCCTTTCCCTCTCTCTTAAATCTCTTTACTCCTTTTCCCACCCCTCCTCGTTTCTTCATCTTGGATCACTTTATTTCTGTTCTGTGCCCTATCTTCTCTTTATTTAACCTTGTCTCATCTCCTTCTCTCTCTCTCTCTCTCTCTCTCTCTCTACATTCTGATTCTTACTGAACCAGGTTCCCCTACCTGGAAACATTTGGTTTTACTGAATTATTCTGAGATTCTCTGTGTGTAAACGCAGAAGAATGAATGGCCACAGTGCTTGGGTGGGTCATGTAGAAACTTCAAATCAGCTTCTAAAAATTGAGAGCCAACCCCACATATATGCAGCTTGTGACAATGTATATGCCATATTTATATATAATTTCCATTCAAACATTCTTTAAGAGGCTTAGAATGCTGTAGAGACGAATCTTCGATAGAAAATTGATCAATTGCTATGTGAATTTGGAGGAAATGTGGGTGAGATTTAGAAAATTGATTGTCTTTGAGGCTTTAAAATTAGATCATAAACCCGGGACTTGAGACCAAACCCAGAGATTTGGGAGGTGACAAACATACTCATCCCTGTCTACTGTGGTCTGCTCGCAGTGGACTCTCACCGCAGGAAATCCTATAAATACAACATTTGTAAATTTTTTTTAACTTAAAAAGCGTGTTACATCATAATACAGAAATTTAGCAATCGTGCAAAAACAGGGCAGATTCATCCCTTTTGTTTCCCTTATATAGCGAATGAAGCAAACTGACTTTGCCTGTATCAGAAGCCCAAAAGTATCTGCACCAAGACCAGATCAGAGAAAGATTCTGAAACCATGTGCAACCCGTCAATTGTGTATAATTTTAAATGAGTCTTCCGTATCATAACAAAGAATTCCTAATCCATAAATAATTCTGGTGCACATGCATCAAAATAGTCAATAGCGATTCTTTAATTGCGATTTTTAAGGAATAGCAATTAAAGAATTGCTATTACCTATGCATGTAGGAATCACAAAAGATGTTGTGATTCCTACACATTCCTTAATTGCGACTCACAATTTGCGAGTCGCAATTAGGGTATTGCTTCCCATTCATTCCTATGGGCCTGAAGGCCCATAGGAATGAATGGGAATTGCATGCGCAATTTGCGAGTACCCAATAGGTACTCGCAAATTGCGCATGCAATTTTAAGGGTGCAAGGGTGCCAAAAGGACACCCTGTTGCACCCCTGAAATTTCAATGTATCCACATGTTGCGCACACACATGCCCTTGGGGCATGTGTGTGTGTAACATGGAACTTTGAAAAATGCACTTTAGTGCAGTTTTCAAAGAAATCGCAAATTACCATCAACTTGTGAATGATGGTAATTTGCGATTCCTATTTGCGAAATCACAACATTTTACTTGTTAATGCATTGCATTTAAGGAATCGGAATTTGCCATTCCTTAAATGCAATCACAATTTAAGTAATCACAAATGTTGTGATTACTTAAATTGCGATTTTTGCATTTGGGATGATGCATCCCAAATGCGAAAATACCGGTCCCAAGGGGCATATTCTAAAGAGTCCCACACATCATCCCTATCAAAAATAAACCAAAAGAAAGTGGTATTTAAGACAATCAATGTTTAAGAATCATTGAAGGTCATTAGGGTAGGAGTGTGTGGGGAACAGAGAGGGATCTATCAGGGAGGCCCCTGAAAGGCTGCGGTCCTTGGCCAGAGCCCACTTTGCCCATGCCATAAAACGTCTCTTTCAGCACCGAGACATTGTTTTTTTCAGCTCATAGAACGGGTTTCCAATCCTGGCCACAAGATGG
Source organism: Lissotriton helveticus (assembly GCF_964261635.1). Classification (NCBI taxonomy): domain Eukaryota; kingdom Metazoa; phylum Chordata; class Amphibia; order Caudata; family Salamandridae; genus Lissotriton; species Lissotriton helveticus. The sequence goes on from NC_136068.1 coordinate 1,094,385,899, forward strand.
CGGCACAGATCAACACGCAGTGACCTGGGAGCAGGGTAAATGATAATAGAGCCTCTTGGCCCCAATTTTGTCTAGTAAGGGTGTCTCCTCCCCCACCACCCATTTACACCCTCTAGGACGCATATTGCATGGTACAAACTGACCCTGCAGTCAGTTATCGTATCCGCGTATTCGTTTTCTATGCATGCGACATTCTTCTATAATTTGACTTTGTATTTTTAATGAACATAGGGCCACATGCATCATTGAAAATACCAGTCCCTTTGTGACCAGTATTTTTGCATTTGAGATGCATCATCCCAAATGCAAAAATCGAAATTTAAGTAATTGCTAAATTTGCGATTATTTAATTTGTGATTGCATTTAGGGAATCGCAATTTGCGATTCCCTAAATGCAATGCATTAACAAACAAAACAATTGCGATTTTGCAATTAAGAAACACAAATTACCATCAATTGCAAGTTGGTGGTAATTTGCAAGAACTGTGAAAAATGCACCAAAGAGCATTTTTCAAAGGTCCATGTTGCACACATTCATGCCGTTGGGGCAAGTGTGTGTGCAACATGTGATCACAATGCAATTTCAGGGGTGCATCAGGGTGTCCTTTTGGCCCCCTTGCACACTTGAAATTGCATGCGCAATTTGCGCACACCTATTTGGTACTCGCAAATTGTGCTTGCAATTCCCATTCATTCCTATGGGCCTCCAGGCCCATGGGAATGAATGGGAAGCCATTCCTTATTTGTGATTCACAATTTGCGAGTCGCAAATAAGGAATGTGTAGGAATATCCAATTTTTTTCCAAATTCCTACATGCATAAGCATTTGCGATTCTTAAATTGCAATTTCTCAATATTCGCAAATTAGGAATCACAAATGCAGACTTTGATGCATGTGGCCCATAGATACCCTAAAAAATGTTGCTGTTATAATCAATCCACTGAAGACCTACTGCATGTTACAAGGTTTCGGAATCTGCCTGCTTTGTGCATTCAACAAAAACATTGAACTATCGCACTCCAAGTCGTCACAGATTGATACAAGGTCACGAGGCTGCGGTCAATACATCTCTTCCTCAGGGAGCAGGTGAAAGGATTGTACATGCATCAGGTTCCCATGATGCATTACAGGGGTGTCTGGTGATATGTCCAAGTTGGTGAAAGCAGTCCTGGGTTGTTATGAATATTGTGATATTAAGTTTTAGGTTTTGCATGTTTGTTCATATTACTCGGTTTTTGTAAATCCGTTCTTCACAGATAAGGCGTCATGTCCACGAGTTAGACGTTTTCAAACTAATGCCAGAATGCTGTAAAGGGCCCTCTTTTTTTCGGACTGAATGGACCGCGGCACGCGCCATGATTTATTTAACCCTGTGCTCGACTTTCCTAGTGCACGACCTTCCTGCAGGCTTTACTCTCTTTAAAAAAGTTGAGGGAGACCTATGTTATAATATCATAAATTACGCTACTTGTGAAGTCACCGACGTTGTCCAGAACGGTGTGCCCTGAGCTGTGGCGTGTGATGATGGCGCCTCCTTGGTTCTGTGGTGAATTCCAGTATTAAGTGACTGATGGTCCATGTGGAGTGTTGCCCGCTGCATTAGCAAAGGGTTCCACATGGGTTCACTACCCCGAGTTGGTTCATACGTGTGGACTCGCTCGTCGCCTCTGTAAAAGGTGTCATTTGCGTGTTTTGTGAAAAGGGAGCTGTTTTTTTAACCATGTAAACGTGTTTTTCTTTATTTTTCAGCTCCCGGGTATCCAAGATTTTCCGGAGGTCTGGCCTCCACCTTCATCCCCATGAGCCACCTGGATCACCATAGCAACAGCAACGTCCTGTATGGACAGCATAGATTCTATGAATCCCAAAAAGGCAAGTGTTGATCTGCGCGCAGGGGCTCCGGGGATGTGAGCGCAGCAGGGGCTGAGTTTGGGTGGTGAGTGAGTAGAGAATCTCAAAATGTCCACAAATTAGGACCTTAACCGATAGCATTGTAAGTAATACTTTTCAAATGACAAACTACCATCTCCACGACGCTACACAGCGTCTTTACTTAATTCAAGACTAACGTTTAAGGAGTTAGCATATGACGTCACTTAGGGTTGGGCGAACACATTTTCAAAACCAAAATTCGGGACTGGTAACAGACACAGAAGTAGGACTATATGTGGTCAATCATGGTCACAGACGGAAAACAGCATTCACTGACACAGAAGAAGGACTACACTGGCACATCTCATGGTTCTGTACAATATACTAGAAATGAGAATAATCAGAGGCTTTGCCCTTCGTGCTTTCAATAAGGAGCAGTAGAGGGCAAAAACGTGCCAGATCACCCTCCAATCAATCATTTATTCATACATCAAAGATCTGGCATTAGTAGGCTCTTTCTCAAATTACACAATAGAAAACATGGTCGGTCCGATCACTCAGTCACACAGCATACCCCCTCTGTTTAGGTGTATGTGTGCTACAAAGCAAAAATGTGTAGAAAAATGAGAAGGTATCTCACTTGCGCACCACCAGAGGAGCTACTGGTAGGTTCTCACCAGCTTGCCCACATTTTTGTCATCATCGATAACTTTCTCAAATGAAAGAAGGATTGTGTCCAGTGAAGGAAAGGTGTTGAAAAAAGACAAACAATAAAGACCCGTGAAAAATAAGACCTAAGAAGTCTCTAATAAAATGGATCTAGACTCAAACACATCCTTGTCACTTTTAATCCGAACCGTGAGCCTGCCCAATGCTAAAAACACAGCATGCTGTAAACCACGTCAAGGACGGCCAGTCCTTGAAGGGGCCAGTCCTTGAAGTGGTTCACAACATGCTGTGTGATTGAGTGATTGGACTGACCATTTTTTCTTTTGTATAATTGTTTTAAAATAGTAAACAAGTGGGCATGCAGGATTAGGCTGGATTGTGCTAACAAACTGCTGGCCCTGGGCAAAGATAAGAATATCTCCCCCACACCAATCCTGCAGAGAATACGAATTTTAGAAAGTGCCTACAAATGACAGATCTTTGATGTGTGAATAGCTTTGCCCTTCGTGCCAGTTCAGAAAGTTTTGTCTAGCCCATGGGAGAGAGGAGGTTGCAAGTTGTGCCATGTCACAGGGATGGCACATTCAGTCTGGGCTTCTTTGAATTACATGGTTTGTAGTCTTTTATTTACATTATCGAAGTCGCAAATGCCACAACCTAAAAAAGAATAAATACAACAGGTCTGGATAAACAAACAGGATTAGCAAACATATGTGTGTGTGGTGTGTCAGAGATGAAGAGATGCACATAAATCTGAAATGTGACTTATTTTCATTCCCATCAGTAGCTAAAAGGAAAGGATTCAGAGACCCCTTTTCACTATTAACACAATTCTTAGAATTGTGCACAGCATGTTTAAATGCTATTATACTAAACACAAAAAGACATTATTTTATTTAAAAAAGACACACCTCACTCTCATTCCCTCATCGCCCTTGCTAGAGTTAAGCTCAGAGAGAGGCCGAGGGACTTCCCCTGCGCTCCGTGACTTCTCTTAAATACTTAGTGCCAGATTCATCATTCTTTCTTGCAGTGCAGTGCTGTGCTGCAAGCCTCCATGCTGCAATGCGGGAAAGGGCAGGAATGCTCCGGATTTACCATTATACCGCACATTCCTGTCCTCTCCCGGCACAAGCGGACTTTTGGCTGCCCAGCGGCAACACAGGTACCCTTACGTCATGGTGAAAGGGTACCGGCATTGCAGGCAAGACTGTTTTAGTGCAGGAAGGGCCACCCCCCTGCACAAAAATAATCCTGAGAGGCATTTTCCATGCAGCACACCTAGAAAGAGGAAAAAAACGAGGAGAAACAAAGATATTTCTCCTCTTTACGCCTCACCTTGGGAGGCGTAGCATTTTGACGCATTCTCAGGTCTACCACTAATGGTAAATCTGGGAATGTGCAAAAATCCATGGGTGGATGTGTGGGAACACGTGGGAATGCCTCCCTGGGGCAGTGTAACGATACGTCTCACTGAGGTTTTGCATTGCATTTGCACCCCTGTGCTTGGCTCACGCGACGCAAAACATTGATAAATATGGGCCTGGATGCATGGCACTCGGTGGTCAGCGTTAGCCTCTCTCTGTTTTGCACAGGTGCAAGAGAGGGTCGTGGACGTGTGAGCGTGCGCGTTTGTTGAAGCCAGCTGACCGGCTCCTGTTGAATGGCGCACTTCAGGTGGCGCGCGGCGTCCCAGCATCAGCACAGTATCAGAGAGAGGGAAGCCCCGGGCCTCTGCAAACCGGGAGGATTATAATCGGGACGGGGGCTGTCCTGGGGGGTCCGAGACGAGTGGTTGGATCCTGCGCGTTACAAATACCACATACATCCCTAATCTCACTGGTGGCGCCCTGTCTTGCGTTTCACAGCTTCATGCATTCTCCGCGCCCACGCCTATTTCCCTTCGATGGGTTTAAGGTGCCATCTGATAATGGTTTGTAGAATGAAAGCTCCGGATTGGAGCACGGTGCCCCTGGTCTCGTCATCTCATGGCGCCATCTGGTAACCCTAGATTTAGTGTCTGAAAGGGAAATGCAAATGTTGCTGCAGTCCCTCCTCGGCCTGCAGCTGGTAACCAAAGTGGCCGACTTCCGCGAGTGCTGCGCCCCCCACAGGAGAGCTGGAGCGGTTACTTACCGAAAGGACTGTGTGAACCTTAGAGAGCAAGCTGCTCGGGAGTCCCTCTCAGCTGCTGCCGTACTGGGCTGTCACGTGACACTAATGCATTCTGGGAATCGTAGTCGTATTTAAGTCGAACACTTGGGGTAAACTCCTAGCTTGCACTGGTGCTGGAGCCACGTGATAGCCCTGCTCGGGGTGAGAACACGTGAATGGCAGCATCTGGGGTGCACGTGGCAGCGGCCTAGCTGCTCAGTCTCCATCTTGGAAGTGACACGTTCGGTGTGAAACGTGTAAAAACACAGCCTGGGGGCTGCGATCATCCCCCGGCAGCCAGCCAGGATTCACTTAGGTTGCTTTAGTTTTTTTTTCTCCATTTCTACTCCCAGACCTGACAAGGATTCAGAGTTCATATTTCTCTTCCCCTCGCTGTTACATTCTCGGCTCATTTACCACCCGATATTCAGAACTTAGTATCATTTGATGGCAAAGAAACTGTTGTAACACAATAAACTTTTGAGCAAACGAGGGGGAACTGGCTGACTATCCAGTTCTTGTACATTTAGTATCTGCCAGCGCTCCTCCTGTGTGTGACACCGTTCTCGGGCTCCCTCAGTTAGGTACTTAGATGTGGTATCGGTCAATTTCTGAAAATAATTTCTTTCCCCTGTCTTCCTTCCTTGCTCTCTCCCTGGTTTCTTCCTTTCTTATTTCCTCCTTTTCTTCCCTTCCATTCCCTTCCCTTCCCCTCTAACCTTATCCCATCCTTACCTTTCTCATGCACTTCTGGCTCACTGTCCCTCCCACATTTCTGTGTTTCACCTGTCTCTTAATGTCTCTTTTGCCACACTCTGTCCTTTGTCCACACAGATGATGCTCAACAGACACTATGATGCTAATGACCTACTGGGATCCGCTTTCTAACTCTTTTTTTCTTCTTTTTTGCCTCTTAGATAACTTCTACCTACGGAACCTGCCAGCCCAGCCGACTCTCCTTTCAGCCAATCACAACTTCCCCAGCATCGCCCGGGCGGCCCCTGGGCACCCAATCGGCTCATGCAGCAGAGATCGGGAGAACAGCCATATGCAGAAAGGCCACAAGGATTCCGACCGCTACGTCATCACCAAGGAGCCGGGCAAGGAGAAAATGGGCAAGGGGGAGTCCAAAGAACGGCAGGCAGCGGATGAGGACGGCAAGGACCGGGGCAAGGGCGTGGCCCCCATGAGCATGGACGGGCACTGCAAGGAGGACATGCACCAGAGGAACTCCTGCGAGAACCACCGCAAGAAGCTTCTCAATTCCTGCCTCATGACCTCGAAGGTCTTGAACGGGGACCCTGGCAAGGCCATGCTGTCCAGCTGCACTGGCGGCGTGCCGCACCACGGCGGGAGCATGAGCCAGAACAGGTGTGCCAAAGAAAAGATGCGCCAAGAGCAGGACTTCTCCCAGCAGCAGGCGCACGACCCGTCTCAGCATCAGTATGGCGAGTGCCTGGAGCGGCGGCAGATGCTACACCACTCTGTGGCCTACACCGTCCCTTCCAGCCTGCCCAACATTCCCCCGCCCCTCAACAGCACTTCCGGGTCATTCCCCTGTTTACAGCTGCGCTCCAATCCGGAAGTGATGTGTTCGCTGCAGGACAAGGCGGGCAGGGAGCTCAAAATGAGCGGGGCCACGTTTGTGCCTTCCGTGGGACACCTGAGCGACCCTAGCCAGTCATTTCAGATGGCCTCCGAGGCCTGCCACGGGGACCGGACTGACCACTCGAAAGAAAGAGGCCACGACATGGCGGCGGCTGTGGGGCACCACCACACACATCACCACCCCCACACGCACCCCCATCATGTCTATGGCAATTCCTACCCCCACCCGAAGGCAGAAGGGAAGGGGGAGCGACGAGCCGAGTGGTCTTCTAATGCCGCTGCTGCCAGGTTTAAGAACCTGGAGTATCTGAACAGTGCCACCTCCGACAGCCCCTACCCCAATGTACCCCACCCGGCCAAGAACTGCCTGGAAAAGGGGGGCTACTTCGAGATGCCCCCATCGCAGGACTGCTCGCGCTCCAATCACCAAGAAGCACTCTGTGTCAAGCTTAGCCAATCTTGCTGCACTTTAGACCGACCCCCAAAAGAGTCCCAAGGCCAAGGCTCTCAAAAGGTTGCTAGGATACGACACCAGCAGCACCGGCCTCCAGAGATGGAACAAACAGGAAGTGTCTCAGATGCTAAGAGGAAGTCAATAGAATTGAGTTCTCTGGGCTACAATGGGCCACATTTAGCTCCCTGGGCCGTGCAGGGCCAAGGCCCAGCAATTTCAATCAGCGAAGAAAGGAAAAACCCATATCTTGACCCCTTTAGCACAAGTTTACAGCAAGCTGCCCTCATGACTCAAGGCTCTGTGCTGAGCCAGGACATGCAGGCCCCCCCTGACGAGGTGTCTGCTATGAAGAACCTGCTGAAGTACAGCAGCCAAGCACTTATCGTGGGCCAGAAGGCTCCTTTTGTAGGCTTTGGCAACATGAAAGCCAGCTGCGCCCACCAGGAGGGCAAGATGCAAGGGGGCAAAGGGCAGCAGGAGGTGGAGCGGCCGGACTGTGCTCGGAGCCGGGAGAATGAGCCCCCCCAGGGGGACGGGGAGGTGAGGCAGCCGCCAGTGGGCATTGCGGTGGCGGTGGCCCGGCAGAAAGACACCCAGAGTCGGCAAGAACCTTCCTATGGCAGCAGCTCCCATCGGCAAAGCAGGACGAACCAGGGCATGAAAGGTACACCATGGCCTTTGATGGCAGGGCTGTGATACATGGAAGCACGCTTCTTCCCGCCAAAAGTCATTGTTTACTACTTAGAGGCTGTTACTTCCTGCTGTGAAGTGAGCAGTAATTCCCATGAGGCAGATATGACTTCCTACCTAGTGCATATTACTTCCAGTTGAGTGCAAATGACTTCCTGTTGGGTGGTTGTCACACACATTGATCTAGGTAGAAATGGGGAACATAATTTAGGAAAGTTAGTTTCTTTGGACTTCTTCTTTCCTACACCTTTCCTCTTAATTCTCCTCCCTTCACCTCATCCTCCCACAATACTTTCCTTTTTCATTTACTTCTTCTCCAAGTATCAGCCGGAGTATAGGCGGAGGCAGAGCCACAGGAGTGTGGTATCAAGGTCACATCGCCTATCTACCTTGGGCCTAGTAGAGTAGGGAGGGGAGCAGGTTTAGTGGGGGAAGCTTGACTTGTTATCAGGTCTGTCCCTGTGCATGGCTAATGATTAGAAACTCATCCCAGAATGTGGCACCGGCTGTGCCCAGAAGTAATGTTTATGGGTGCATGTGTGGCCCGTAATCGCCCATCCCATTGGCATTGCTGCCCTTTTTTCAACAAAGAGGGGCGTCAGTTGGTGGGGGGTGACATTTCATGCTCTGAGGATCACTTCAGCTGGCATAAGACCAATCTTTGCATCTCTAGCACACATTCAATGAGCACGAAATCTTCTTTTTCTATGTCCCTAGATCAGGTTTGAGGTACACTTGTATGGCAGGCTGAGAAGGTTGCACTGCTCAGGATTTACCCATGCACTGTATAATCTCAAGCGCCTAGAGGCGAGTAATGTCACAGTGAGTGCTAGAGACATGCCTATAATTTACAGAGAATATCAGTGTTGTTTTTTATTGTTCTTGTACACCCCCAGTGTCAGACTGGGGCAGAAAATAAGCCTAGGTACTACAATTTGTGTGGCCCCCATTAGTGGCTCAGATAGGTAAACAAGTGGCCCAGGAGGCAAAATGGGGCCGTTTTGAGCTTGTGAAGACTCTCTGTGTAGATATTTTGCAAGGTATGGGAGACTGCAGGCATTTGTGTGTGCTGCAGGCAATGTTTGTGGCAAATATCAGGAAAATCAACAGTAAAAACCGGCCCAGCAGGCAATAAAACAACCCGAAAGACAGCCAAAAACCACCCAGGGGTGGGGCAAGCAGAGGCCAAGCAAATGAAATCCAGATGTGCTAGTCACCGTGGCCTGCCAGATTGGCCTACAGGCCAGTTTGGTCGTTACCTCGGCCCTGTACATGACTGCAGACACGTGCAGTGGGCGCTGTAGAGAGGGCGGTGTCTTCTAGAGATGTGTGGGCGGATTAGAACACCCTAAATCTGTACATTCCAAGAGGGGAAAGGATCTGAAGTCAGTCGAGGTGGTAATCGGCTCATACAGTTAGATTGGAACGAGCATTCTCACAGCTTTCAGAAGAAAATGTCCTGAGGTTATCCAGTGTATTAGAAAATAAAGTGCCTCGGTTCCCTTAACGTGGCGTGGGCACTCCCACAAAACGCAGGCCTTCGGTGAGAAAACCGTGCTGTGATTTGTGCCAGTCAGGCATGCACCTGTGCAAAACACCAGCAACACCGAGAGTGGAGGGAAGTATGTCGAGCTGGGGTACAGTCAGCAGCTGGTAGAACTGCATTTGGCTGTTTCTGGCCAGAACCTCTTAGCTTGGTGGTGTCGTGGGAATCCGCCCGCCTGTGTCATCTGCCGGCTAGACCTGACCCACAAACAGCAGAGGGCCCCTCGTGTAAGCGAGCAGACCTCGGTCCCTCTACATGAAACCATCGCGAGCGGATGCGAGCCGAGGGTCTCTTGCTCGACAGACTGCCCTAGAAGCTGAGGCGGGGAGGGGAGGCTCCAAGGGTGTGCTGAAAGCAGGGCTCAGCTGCAGTGGGAGGCAGGCCGTTGCCGGCTGTTCTTGATTAGCACATCTGGATTGCATTCGCTGGGCCTCGCTTGCCCCGTCCCCGACCTTTCTCTCTGCAGAGTTCATGTCTCAATGCCATGTTGTTCACCTTGTGGTGTATGGTTGTGGGAAACACGGGGCTCGTGCTGCCTTCTGGAAAGCGCGGCTCCTGCCGTGAGGACGGAGGCGAGGGCCTGCCTGCGACCTGCGTGACAGCACCTCTCCACGCCTAGGTCACACTATCTCTACTGCAAGCAGCAAAAGCAGTTCTTCGATGACATCACTTTTCTCATGCCCAGTTTCGAAGGGCGATTTAGTATGTTGTTTCCAGTTTTTGCGGCCACATCAGGAATATGTCTCAAATTCTGGATCCCTGGTGTGAAGCGTCGTTTCCAGCCCTGGAGACCATTTCTGGAGCATCGTTTCCAGCCATGGACACCATTTCTGGAGCATCGTAGCCAGCCCTGGAGACCATTTCGTTAGTGGAGAAGCGTGGCTCAGTGGTTAGAGGCGGCAGACCTGGAAGCTGAGATCGACCGTGGACCAGGGTTCGATTCCCCGCCTCGGCGGGTCTCGGGCTCCAAAATTCCACGGACTCGACAATTCTCGCTCTGGTGCCTACTCAACTCACGGGGTCACACTCTGCGACTCTGGGCAATAGCTTGCTTAATCTCCACTACGGCCCCTCGCGGCGGGATGCCTGGCTTTCACCTTGTGGACACCCTGCCGGGGTTTCTCACAGGGGAATACCAGGACGGGTTCCCTAAGCAAGCGCCGGGACGCTCACGGGCAGCTGTGCGCTTTACAAATCCAGCACATATTTCGGGAGAATCATTTCCAGCCCTGAAGACCATTTCTAGAGCATCGTTTCCAGCCATGGACACCATTTCTGGAGCATCGTATCCAGCCCTGGAGACCATTTCTAGAGCATCGTAGCCAGCCCTGGAGACCATTTCGGGAGCATCATTTCCAGCCCTGGAGACTATTTCTGGAGTATCGTTTCTAGTCCTGAAGACCATTTCTGAAGCATCATTTCCAGCCCTGGAGACCATTTCTGGAGCATCATTTCTAGTCCTGGAGATAATTTCTTGAGCATCATTTCTAGTTCTGGAGAACAATTTTTGGAGCATCGTTTCTAGTCCTGGTGATAATTTCTGGAGCATCGTTTCTAGTCCTTGAGACCATTTCAGGAGCATCGTTTCTAGTCCTGGTGATAATTTCAGGAGCATCGTTTCTAGTCCTGGAGACCATTTCTGAAGCATCATTTCCAGCCCTGGAGACCATTTCTGGAGCATCATTTCTAGTCCTAGAGACCATTTGTGGAGCATCGTTTCCAGCCCCTGAGACCATTTCGGGAGCATCGTTTCTTGTCCTGGAGATAATTTCTGGAGCATCGTTTCTAGTCCTGGAGACCATTTCTGGAGCATCGTTTCCAGCCCTGGAGACCATTTCTGGAGCATCGTTTCAAGCCCTGGAGACCATTTCTGGAGCATCATTTCCAGTCTTTGAGATTATTTCTGGAGCATCGTTTCTCTTCCTAGAGACAATTTGTGGAGCACCGTTTCCAGCCCTGGAGACCATTTGTGGAGTACCGTTTCCAGTCCTTGAGATAATTTTTGGAGCATCATATCATGTCCTGGATACCATTGGTGGAGCATCATTTCCAGCCCTGGAGACCATTTGTGGAGCATCGTTTCTAGTCCTGTAGAATAAATTTTGGAGCATCGTTTCTAGTCCTGGAGAACATTTCTGGAGCATCGTTTCGAGTCCTGGAGACCATTTCAGGAGCATTGTTTCTAGTCCTGGTAATCATTACTGGAGCATCATTTCTAGGCCTGGAGATAATTTTTGGAGCATCATATCATGTCCTGGATACCATTTGTGGAGCATCATTTCCAGCCCTGGAGACCATTTCTAACGTATCGTTTCTAGTCCTGAAGACCATTTCTGAAGCATCATTTCCAGCCCTGGAGACCATTTCTGGAGCATTATTTCTAGTCCTGGAGATAATTTCTGGAGCATCATTTCTAGTCCTGGAGAACAATTTTTGGAGCATCGTTTCTAGTCCTGGAGACCATTTCAGGAGCATCGTTTCTAGTCCTGGTGATAATTTCAGGAGCATCGTTTCTAGTCCTGGAGACCTTTTGTGGAGCATCGTTTCCATCCCTGGAGATCATTTCTGGAGTATCATTTCTAGTCCTGGATACCATTTGTGAAGCATCATTTCTAGTCCTGGAGATCATTTCTGGAGCATTGTTTCCAGCCCTGGAGACCATTTCTGGAGTATCGTTTCTAGTCCTGAAGACCATTTCTGATGCATCATTTCCAGCCCTGGAGACCATTTCTGGAGCATCATTTCTAGTCCTGGAGATAATTTCTGGAGCATCATTTCTAGTCCTGGAGAACAATTTTTGGAGCATCGTTTCTAGTCCTGGTGATAATTTCTGGAGCATCGTTTCTAGTCCTTGAGACCATTTCAGGAGCATCGTTTCTAGTCCTGGTGATAATTTCAGGAGCATCGTTTCTAGTCCTGGAGACCATTTCTGAAGCATCATTTCCAGCCCTGGAGACCATTTCTGGAGCATCATTTCTAGTCCTGGAGATAATTTCTGGAGCATCGTTTCTAGTCCTAGAGACCATTTGTGGAGCATCGTTTCCAGCCCCGGAGACCATTTCGGGAGCATCGTTTCTTGTCCTGGAGATAATTTCTGGAGCATCGTTTCTAGTCCTGGAGACCATTTCTGGAGCATCGTTTCCAGCCCTGGAGACCATTTCTGGAGCATCGTTTCAAGCCCTGGAGACCATTTCTGGAGCATCATTTCCAGTCTTTGAGATTATTTCTGGAGCATCGTTTCTCTTCCTAGAGACAATTTGTGGAGCACCGTTTCCAGCCCTGGAGACCATTTGTGGAGTACCGTTTCCAGTCCTTGAGATAATTTTTGGAGCATCATATCATGTCCTGGATACCATTGGTGGAGCATCATTTCCAGCCCTGGAGACCATTTGTGGAGCATCGTTTCTAGTCCTGTAGAATAAATTTTGGAGCATCGTTTCTAGTCCTGGTGATAATTTCTGGAGCATCGTTTCTAGTCCTGGAGACCATTTCAGGAGCATCGTTTCTAGTCCTGGTGATAATTTCAGGAGCATCGTTTCTAGTCCTGGAGACCTTTTGTGGAGCATCGTTTCCATCCCTGGAGATCATTTATGGAGTATCATTTCTAGTCCTGGATACCATTTGTGGAGCATCATTTCTAGTCCTGGAGATCATTTCTGGAGCATTGTTTCCAGCCCTGGAGACCATTTCTGGAGTATCGTTTCTAGTCCTGAAGACCATTTCTGATGCATCATTTCCAGCCCTGGAGACCATTTCTGGAGCATCATTTCTAGTCCTGGAGATAATTTCTGGAGCATCATTTCTAGTCCTGGAGAACAATTTTTGGAGCATCGTTTCTAGTCCTGGTGATAATTTCTGGAGCATCGTTTCTAGTCCTATAGACCATTTGTGGAGCAACATTTTCAGCCCTGGAGACCATTTCTGGAGCATCATTTCTAGTCCTGGAGATAATTTCTGGAGCATCCTTTCTAGTCCTGGAAACCATTTGTGGAGCAACGTTTCCAACCCTGGAGACCATTTCTGGAGCATCATTTCTAGTTGTGGAGATAATTTCTGGAGCATCGCTTCTAGTGCTAGAGACCATTTCAGGAGCATTGTCTATAGTCCTGGTGATCATTACTGGAGCATCGTTTCTAGTCCTGGAGACTATTTGTGGAGCATAGTTTCCAGCCCTGGAGACCATTTCGGGAGCATCATTTCTAGGCCTGGATATAATTTTTGGAGCATCATATCATGTCCTGGATACCATTTGTGGAGCATCATTTCCTGCCCTGGAGACCATTTCGGGAGCATCATTTCTAGGCCTGGAGATAATTTTGGAGCATCATATCATGTCCTGGATACCATTTGTGGAGCATCATTTCCAGCCCTGGAGACCATTTCTGGAGTATCGTTTCTAGTCCTGAAGACCATTTCTGAAGCATCATTTCCATCCCTGGAGACCATTTCTGGAGCATCATTTCTAGTCCTGGAGATAATTTCTTGAGCATCATTTCTAGTTCTGGAGAACAATTTTTGGAGCATCGTTTCTAGTCCTTGAGACCATTTCAGGAGCATCGTTTCTAGTCCTGGTGATAATCTCAGGAGCATCGTTTCTAGTCCTGGAGACCATTTCTGAAGCATCATTTCCAGCCCTGGAGACCATTTCTGGAGCATCATTTCTAGTCCTGGAGATAATTTCTGGAGCATCGTTTCTAGTCCTAGAGACCATTTGTGGAGCATCGTTTCCAGCCTCGGAGACCATTTCGGGAGCATCGTTTCTTGTCCTGGAGATAATTTCTGGAGCATCGTTTCTAGTCCTGGAGACCATTTCTGGAGCATCGTTTCCAGCCCTGGAGACCATTTCTGGAGCATCGTTTCAAGCCCTGGAGACCATTTCTGGAGCATCATTTCCAGTCTTTGAGATAATTTCTGGAGCATCGTTTCTCTTCCTAGAGACAATTTGTGGAGCACCGTTTCCAGCCCTGGAGACCATTTGTGGAGTACCGTTTCCAGTCCTTGAGATAATTTTTGGAGCATCATATCATGTCCTGGATACCATTGGTGGAGCATCATTTCCAGCCCTGGAGACCATTTCTGGAGTATCGTTTCTAGTCCTGAAGACCATTTGTGGAGCATCATTTCTAGTCCTGTAGAACAATTTTTGGAGCATCGTTTCTAGTCCTGGAGAACATTTCTGGAGCATCGTTTCGAGTCCTGGAGACCATTTCAGGAGCATTGTTGCTAGTCCTGGTGATCATTACTGGAGCATCGTTTCTAGTCCTGGAGACCATTTCTGGAGCATCGTTTTGAGTCCTGGAGACCATTTCAGGAGCATTGTTTCTAGTCCTGGTAATCATTACTGGAGCATCGTTTCTAGTCCTGGAGACCATTTGTGGAGCATCGTTTCCAGCCCCGGAGACCATTTCGGGAGCATCATTTCTAGGCCTGGAGATCATTTTTGGAGCATCATATCATGTCCTGGATACCATTTGTGGAGCATCATTTCCAGCCCTGGAGACCATTTCTAACGTATAGTTTCTAGTCCTGAAGACCATTTCTGAAGCATCATTTCCAGCCCTGCAGACCATTTCTGGAGCATTATTTCTAGTCCTGGAGATAATGTCTGGAGCATCATTTCTAGTCCTGGAGAACAATTTTTGGAGCATCGTTTCTAGTCCTGGTGATAATTTCTGGAGCATCGTTTCTAGTCCTGGAGACCATTTCAGGAGCATCGTTTCTAGTCCTGGTGATAATTTCAGGAGCATCGTTTCTAGTCCTGGAGACCTTTTGTGGAGCATCGTTTCCAGCCCTGGAAATCATTTCTGGAGCATCATTTCTAGTCCTGGAGACCATTTCTGGAGCATTGTTTCCAGCCCTGGAGACCATTTCTGGAGTATCGTTTCTAGTCCTGAAGACCATTTCTGAAGCATCATTTCCAGCCCTGGAGACCATTTCTGGAGCATCATTTCTAGTCCTGGAGATAATTTCTGGAGCATCATTTCTAGTCCTGGAGAACAATTTTTGGAGCATCGTTTCTAGTCCTGGAGACCATTTCAGGAGCATCGTTTCTAGTCCTGGTGATAATTTCAGGAGCATCATTTCTAGTCCTTGATACCATTTGTGGAGCATCGTTTCCAGCCCTGGAGATCATTTCTAGTCCTGGATACCATTTGTGGAGCATCATTTCTAGTCCTGGAGACCATTTCTGGAGCATTGTTTCCGGCCCTGGAGACCATTTCTGGAGCATCGTCTCCAGTCCTGCAGACCATTTCTGGAGCATCATTTCTAGTCCTGGTGATAATTTCTGGAGCATCGTTTCTAGTCCTAGAGACGATTTCAGGCGCATTGTTTCTAGTCCTGGAGACCATTTCTGGTGTAATGTTTCTAGTCCTTGAGATAATTTTTGGAGCATCATATCATGTCCTGGATACCATTGGTGGAGCATCATTTCCAGCCCTGGAGACCATTTCTGGAGTATCGTTTCTAGTCCTGAAGACCATTTGTGGAGCATCATTTCTAGTCCTGTAGAACAATTTTTGGAGCATCGTTTCTAGTCCTGGAGAACATTTCTGGAGCATCGTTTCGAGTCCTGGAGACCATTTCAGGAGCATTGTTGCTAGTCCTGGTGATCATTACTGGAGCATCGTTTCTAGTCCTGGAGACCATTTCAGGAGCATTGATTCTAGTCCTGGTAATCATTACTGGAGCATCGTTTCTAGTCCTGGAGACCATTTGTGGAGCATCGTTTCCAGCCCCGGAGACCATTTCGGGAGCATCATTTCTAGGCCTGGAGATCATTTTTGGAGCATCATATCATGTCCTGGATACCATTTGTGGAGCATCATTTCCATCCCTGGAGACCATTTCTAACGTATCGTTTCTAGTCCTGAAGACCATTTCTGAAGCATCATTTCCAGCCCTGGAGACCATTTCTGGAGCATTATTTCTAGTCCTGGAGATAATATCTGGAGCATCATTTCTAGTCCTGGAGAACAATTTTTGGAGCATCGTTTCTAGTCCTGGTGATAATTTCTGGAGCATCGTTTCTAGTCCTGGAGACCATTTCAGGAGCATCGTTTCTAGTCCTGGTGATAATTTCTGGAGCATCGTTTCTAGTCCTGGAGACCATTTCAGGAGCATCGTTTCTAGTCCTGGTGATAATTTCAGGAGCATTGTTTCTAGTCCTGGAGACCTTTTGTGGAGCATCGTTTCCAGCCCTGGAAATCATTTCTGGAGCATCATTTCTAGTCCTGGAGACCATTTCTGGAGCATTGTTTCCAGCCCTGGAGACCATTTCTGGAGTATCGTTTCTAGTCCTGAAGACCATTTCTGAAGCATCATTTCCAGCCCTGGAGACCATTTCTGGAGCATCATTTCTAGTCCTGGAGATAATTTCTGGAGCATCATTTCTAGTCCTGGAGAACAATTTTTGGAGCATCGTTTCTAGTCCTGGAGACCATTTCAGGAGCATCGTTTCTAGTCCTGGTGATAATTTCAGGAGCATCATTTCTAGTCCTTGATACCATTTGTGGAGCATCGTTTCCAGCCCTGGAGACCATTTCTGGAGCATTGTTTCCGGCCCTGGAGACCATTTCTGGAGCATCGTCTCCAGTCCTGCAGACCATTTCTGGAGCATCATTTCTAGTCCTGGTGATAATTTCTGGAGCATCGTTTCTAGTCCTAGAGACGATTTCAGGAGCATTGTTTCTAGTCCTGGAGACCATTTCTGGTGTAATGTTTCTAGTCCTGGTGATAATTTCTGGAGCATTGTTACTAGTCCTGGAGACCATTTGTTGAGCGTCGTTTCCAGCCCTGCAGACCATTTCTGGAGCATTGTCGCCAGTTCCTGAGGCCTCAGTTGGAGTATAGTGCTCGCTTCAAAAGGTCACATCTGGCGCATTGCTTCCAGCTGCCGAAGATGTTATATTAGCGGGCTGGTTGTGGGCACTTATTCATTCAGCAGAGCTACATATGTCCTGAAAACATAAGGTGCAAAAATATGTTGCCCAATCAGCTAAATTCCTTGAGACGAATTTCGCCGAAGAACCAAAGTGGAGACAGGAAACTAGATGATAATGTGGGAAATGGCAGCCACAAAGAAGGGGGGCAACTGTCCTTCAGTAGAAGGAGGGTAGGCACATTATCAGTGTAAGTTATGTGTGTGAAGAGAAGGCAGGGAGTAGGCAGACTGAGGTGAGAGTACAGAGGCTGAACTTCTGTGGCAGTAGAACTATGCCGGGGAAGGGCCAGAGCACACCTAATTGTGAACTTTCACGTCCCAGGCCACTGCAGCTGCTGGTGAGGGTACCACAGTCGAGGCAGACTCAGCAGTGTTGCCACCCTTGTTCATTGGCGCCTTGTCTGCTTAGAGGAGCTGGCACATTCTTTAAGTGGTGCCATGTTTGCACAGCTGGCAGTTTTTAAAATCTCACTGGAGACCTGAAAATGGGGAGCGTGGACTGAATTGCTGTGGTTATTGGGTACATTTTCAGAGGGAGTTAAGCTCCTGCGGTTGTTATTTGAGGATGCCAGTCTTATTTAGATGCCAGTAAGAGAGGGCAGCAACCAAGGGCCAATAGGGGTTTTACGTTTGCTTGTTATTAAATCTGGTGTAAATGCTGGTCCCATATGGCTGAGAGTTTTTGTGAGTGTGTGCGCGAGGGAGTGAGTCGATAAGGGAGTGATTTGAGTCTTTAAGAAAAGATGCAGAGAGTCCAGGCCTGGCAGTATTGAGCAAATGGTCATCAATAAACAAACAAAGCACTATTGTTCAATCATAGAACAAGTCAGTGCAAGGGACGCTATCCTGAACAGTGCTGCTACGTTGCTTCAGTGGTGTAGAGTTTATTAATGGTTTCATCTTCACTCAGTCAGTGCTGTGGTTCATTGAGGGGCTTTATATTTGATTGGTGTGACTGCATTTTTCAATGACGCCATGTTTGTTCAGAGGTTCCACAATGTTTGGTTTGCCCACACTCCTTATGTGGCTCCACATTTTGGTACCACTTGTTTCAGTGATTGGCTCATACTTATAGAATGTAAATGTGGGGCTCTCTTGTCTGTTGCTGACCTCTTGTCTGTTATTCATCCCTTTCTCCATTTGTCCCACCCCATAATGATGTAGGGGTGAACTCAACTCGCTCCATGCACGTGGTGGACCTTGACGCAGAAGAGGAGAGGAGTCGGCTGTGTGATGAGAGATTGGGCCTCGCTGGACGAGAGCTGCTACTACAGTAAGAAAAGATGGAGTCAACCATTGGGGGTCAGGCTTGTTGCTGGGAAATTGACTGTCTAAAGACTAGGACTAGATCTGGTCTCTTCTGGGAAGTTGAAAAAGTGCAGTAAAAAATGGACTACAGATGTAGCCCACATTTTGCAGTCAGTTTTTGTACAGAGTTGCCCGGAGCCTGCTCCTTGGGACCCTCTCCACACATTTTAGCATTGTCAAAACACAGAATATACATGATATCCTTCAGTCCCATAGGGTACCTTAAGGAACACACTTGACACCCCGATTTTCTTTAGGACTCATCAGATTTTGATCAAGGCACATGAGGGTTCAGACTGAGGGTCTCTCAAAACATCTCAGAGCATTGTGAGAGTCCCTTATGGTAGCTTAGTCGTCTCACAAGACATCTTAAGAACCCCACATGACACCCAGAGTTTCTTTAGGACACTTCAGATGTTGGTCAAGGCCCCCAAGTGCCCTTCAGCATAGACTAGGGGTCTCTCAAAACATCCGAGGCGCACCTCAGAGCACCGCGCGAGTCTCTTAAGGCACCTTAGTCGTCCCTGAAGACACCACAAGGACCCCTCATGACACCTCGAGATGCCCTTAGGACATACCAAGTGTTCTGCGAGGTACCCAGGGGTCCCTCAGAAGACTTCAAGAGTCGCCTGACATATCTTAGGTGCACCTCGGAGCACCGTGATGGTCCCATGTGGCACTTCAGTCATCCTGTAAAACCTCAAGGACAACACATGACTCCTGAGAATCCCTCAAGTCAAGTCAAGTGTCTGTCAGCGCGATGCAGCATGCGAGACCAGACCTGGGCGAGTCTACTGGTGGATTGGAGGGTTTCAGGTCCGCCTCTAGTCGGTCATAGCATGAGCAGGCTTTCATAGGCACCCACTCGAAACTTCCCAATAGGCCACTGCACCTGTACAGATGAGCAAGGCCTGTACTAACCGCCCCCTCCAGCCATTACACCTGTTAAAAGTCCCTTTGGGTACCCACGCTCTCTGCCCCATTAATGCTCCCTCCCCTTTGGGTGAGTTCCCTGTGCCCATCCATTCCTGTGTGCATCATGTCATGCCTGCCCTGACCTTTAACTGGATTCTTCTAGACCCCCTCTCTGCCCACCTCATGTAAGGGTGCCACAATCCGCCCCTCTTGTTCCTGGTCACGTCCTTCGCATTTATGCCCCCTACCCATCTCAAGTCTGCCCCCAGGATACCCTGCCGGGTGATGATGCGCTCTACGAATACGCATAACGCCGCACCCGTGCATGGCTGGTTGCATGTATGGCTTCCTCCCCGCCTCACACCCGCCTCTTCTCTTCCAGGGAGAACAAGGACCTGGTGGACTTCTCTCGGATGCACCCTTCCGGCGGCTGCCCCGGGGACCTGACGTCTCACCTCATGATGGCCGGCGGTTCGTCGCTGCAGCCCGGACAGCTGGGAGGGGACCCGGCCTCGCACACGCACCCCGGCCACCCGCACTGGCTGCCCCGGACCCGCAGCCCGTCCATATGGATGGGCGGCCACTCCTACGGTGAGTGTCCCTGGGGGGGGGGAGTGCAGTATGACGTATTAGGACTGCGTGTGTAAAGGAAGTGGGAGTGGTGTGAAGTGTGGACTAGCAAAGGGGCGGGAGTTGCGGAGTGTGGGGCTTCCGGAAATGGATTCAGCAGATGCAGTAAAGTTCAGCTCTGTGAATTTGGACTCTGTGGTCACTGAATCTGTTTCTGTTGATTCAGTAGCTGGGAACTTAGGGACCGCGAACTCTGGGTACAGACTCTTCACTCATCAACTGCGGATTCTGTGGCTGTGGTGGCAGACTGAATACAAAGCATGCAAACGGAGAGTGTAGGTTGAGTGAGGGCACAGTAAGTGATCGAGAACTCAGTGACTGGGTTCTGTGATTGTGGGCTCAGTTACTAAAAACTCAGTTAAGGCAGACTAGCTGTTTGCAAACTCAGTGACCGCAGGCTCAGTAATTCCAAACCCTGTGATTGCATATTTATCCGTTGACTACATGCTTAGTGACGACAGATTCACAGAGTTCTTGTTTAGTGACTGTACATCCAGTCATTAATGATTTTGACTCTAGGCCCAATGACAGCTTCTTTAGTGACTGCAGGGTAAGAGAGTTGGCCGAGCAAGCGCAGGTGGGCACTGTAGACTCAGTTACTACAGACGCAGTGACTAAGGCCGACAAAACATGTGATTACTGAATCGGCGATTTTAGCACTCACTGATTTTTTTTCTTAGTGAGTGAATGTCCAAGCTGTGGGGACAGTGACTGCAGGTGCTGATGCAGGTGTTCGGGTCCTCACTACGCTCCAGGTTGCTCAGGGTGGGTTGCAGCCCCTCGCTCCTAGCCAGCAATGCTGCCGAGGGGGGATTCCTGGTCTACAGAAGTGGAGTCTGTCACTGAACTGGTTATCTCTTCTTCTTCCAGGCATCGGACACCCCGCTTTGCACCAGAACCTCCCGCCTGGGTTCCCCACCACGATGTCTGGAGCCATGCAGCCCGTGTTCCCCCTGTCCCAGGACTCCGGTGCACAGCTGGTCATCCTGCCGCCTGAGCCGTCACCCCATGCGGCTGCACACCCGCTTGGTAAGGGCACTATACTGGGAGGTGGCTTCTAATTCGGGGAAGGGATGGGGCGGAATAGGGCTGCTCTGTATAGAGAGCAGTGCATTATGGTCAGAAAGTGATGTACAGAAGACCAGTCTTATGCGCCTCCAAACCAGGCCTTCCCTTTTACCATACATCACTGCCCAATCAAGGCTTCCCTTACATCAAGTCGTGCTACCCAACCACACCTTCCCTTATACTGAACCCCACTACCCAACCAAGCCTTCCCTTATACCAAGCCCAACTACCCAACCAGGCCTTCCCTTATACCAAGCCCACTACCCAACTAGGTCTTCCCTTCTACAGAGCCCACTACCCAACCAGGCCTTCCCTTATACCGAGTCCAACTACCTAACCAGGCCTTCCCTTATACTGAGCCCACTACCCAACCAGGTCTACCCTTATACCGAGCCCCACTACCCAATCAGGTCTTCCCTTATACCGAGCTCCACTACCCAACCAGGCCTTCCCTTATACCGAGCTCCACTACCCAACCAGGTCTTCCCTTATACGGAGCCCCACTACCCAATCAGGTCTTTCCTTATACTGAGCCCACTATCCAACCAGGTCTTCTCCTATACCGAGCCCCACTGCCCAATCGGGTCTTCCCTTATACCGAGCTCCACTACCCAACCAGGCCTTCCATTATGCTGAGCTCCACTACCCAACCAGGCCTTCCCTTATACTGAGCTCCACTACCCAACCAGGCCTTCCCTTATACCGAGCCCACTACCCAACCAGGCCTTCCCTTATACCGAGCCCACTACCCAACCAGGTCTTCCCTTATACCGAGCCCCACTACCCAATCAGGTCTTCCCTTATACAGAGCCCACTACCCAACCAGGCCTTCCCTTATACCGAGCCCCACTACCCAACCAGGTCTTCCCTTATACCGAGCCCCACTACCCAACCAGGTCTTCCCTTATACCGAGCTCCACTACCCAACCAGGCCTTCCCTTATACCGAGCTCCACTACCCAACCAGGCCTTCCATTGTACCGAGATCCACTACCCAACCAGGTCTTCCCTTTTACCCTCCAAGCAAGTCTGCCTATCCTTCGCTCGTACCATGCATCACCACCCAACCAGGCCTTTCCTCATAGCATGCGCCACCACCGAACAAGGAGATCCTGTATGCCAGGCATTACCAACCAATGAGGCCTTTCTTTCTACCACCAGACTGGGCATTCGACCATACCAGGATCCACCACCCAAACAGGCCTTTAGGCACCATTACCAAGCCTGTCCTTACGTTATACCAGGACTCACTCCAAAACCAGGCTTCTTTTACACCAGGAACCATAACCCAAACCAGGTCTTCCTGACCTTCCTTACCCAATTCATCACAACCCACCAGGGCTTTCCTTATACCATGCGCCACCACCAAACCAGGCCAACAAGAAACCACACCTTCACTCAGACTTGCAACCAGCATCAACCATGGCCGAAATTATTTATACAAGGAATCGCAAGCCAACCAGGCCTTTTATTACCCCAGGCATCCTAGGGTATCACATGCATGCCTGTCCGTACAGCAGTAGTCACCACCCAGACTTGTCATTTCTTTGTACAGCAGCAGCAGTGCCCCCATCCCGAACATGCCCTTGGAACAATCACCAGTAGCCAGGTGAGATTACCCATGTACCAGTAATTTACACCCTGCCCTACTTGCTCTTACCCCATGGGGCAATGCAAAAAGAACAATTGATGGACAGAATGCAGAACAATGTTGTGCATTCACCCTATCACTGTGATCTGGGCCTAAATCCATCGTTGTTTTGCTCACCGTGCCATTCCAGTTTGGACCCAGCCATATGCAAATCAGTCCTGACCCTGCGCCCAATGAGAACAGTCCAGCCTGAACTGCCAGGCCAAGTTCTCCCTGGACTGAAAACAAGCATCCTAGGATCGTGGGGTACATCAGCTATTACTGTACATCAAGCAGTAGGACCAAGCCGAGCATCCCGTGATCACATCCCGTGATGTCGCATACCAAGACCCAGTGGGACAAGCTGATATACCGCGAGGAGCACCCGGTCGGTCCTGCCCGATGCAAAGCATCACCACCCCGCCAGGCTTTAACTTATATCAGTTGTAACCCACTCAGCTTGGTTCCCCCTTATAGGAGTGTTAGGCGTCCACCCTGGAATACCCCAATTCCAGGCATATCTATGCTCCCTGGCATGCTCTTTCACCATGGTAGGGGTTGGTTTGGCTTCTTTACTGTGGCAGTATTACTACTCTCTGGGTGTGATGCTCGTAAGGCTTTGTAGAGCGTGACAAACTTTGTAGAGCGTAATACCAACCACAAAACACACAGTGTGCACCATGAAGCGCACAGTGTGCAGTTGTTTGTACAGCCACATGTTTGCATTGGTGCCAGATCACTTCAACTCCTCAAACCAGTGCTTAATTTGAACCGGTGGTTTACAGTGCTCAGCGCCTGACCTTAATCATTAACGCCGATGAATTTTGTGCGCACCAGTTAAGGACACATTCACATATGGTAGGCAAAGAGAGATTAAGTGATTTGCCCAGGATGTTAGGCCGATGCCAAGACTCGAACCTGGTTCCCCAGCTCCAAGTCGGCAGCTCTGATCATTACGCCACATCCTGTCCCCGCTTTCACGGTGCTAATAGGAGAATTGGGCTGGTGCAAGCAGTACAAATTAACCACTGACTCAAACATTGGCATTCTCTGAACCGCCCCTCCCACAAATCTCTGGAGCTCCAGAAACCTGACAATGTGTTTTAGGTCTCGGAAAAGGTGTGGCACGTGCTGCAATGAAATCCTAGAAGGAGCCTTCCCGGCGCTGCCAAGCTGCAGTGACCTCTCTCTAGGCAGGTGGTCCTCGTGCTGCGTGCCAGGAGGCAGGGCCGCCCCGTGCTGGCCTTGCACTGGTGCAGGGTGTCCCCTGTTTCTTCGGAAGTACTCCTCCCAAAGCAACAACAACAAACAGGGTTTTAGTTGTAAGGGAAATGCTGGGCGCACTGCTCAGGTTGACGCGCAGGAGAACGCAGTGAAACAAAAGGTGCATGCAGGTGAGGGGTGATTCCCTGAAACCCCTCAAAGTGTGCTTGGTAAACACACTGTATACAGAAAAAGCAAAACCTGCTGCACACTTATATAAAGTTCAAGCACAAAAATGTCTCAATGGACATAAAGTTCAATGAACACAGACGGAGGATTGGAGCATCAGTGCTTTGGTTCTTTTTTATTTTCTGTTCATGGAAAAGCCAGCCGACACGTGTTTCGTCGCCAGAAAACACAGTTTCCGCGACTCCTCAGGGCTGTAGGAAATAGATATATAACCACAGGTCGCGGTGCCGGTGATAATTCCGACCCAGCTCCGCTCGAGACCGGGTTCTTAAATGCTTTGTAATTTCAAAGTTCTCTTCTCCAACGAGTGTGTGGCGAAGATGCTATGTTTAGTGATATTTCTCAGTGTAGCGTTCTTTAGGTGATGAAGCTTTGGAATATATCCTAGTGCCGTGTTTCAAACGCGAGAAGTGTAGAAAATTCTACAGCAAAACGTCCCCGTAGTGTGGGGAGTCAGTACGCGACGAGATCCCTCTCGATCGCGTTGCGGTTCCGGAACGCGATCGAGAGGGATCTCGTCGCGTACTGACTCCCCGCACTACGGGGACGTTTTGCTGTAGAATTTTCTACACTTCTCGCGTTTGAAACACGCTACTAGGATATATTCCAAAGCTTCATCACCTGAAGAATGCTACGCTGAAAAATATCACTAAACATAGAATCTTCGCCACACACTCGTTGGAGAAGAGAACTTTGAAATTACAAAGCATTTAAGAACCCGGTCTCGAGCGGAGCTGGGTCGGAATTATCACCGGCACCGCGACCTGTGGTTATATATCTATTTCCTACAGCCCTGAGGAGTCGCGGAAACTGTGTTCTCTGGCGACGAAACACGTGTCGGCTGGCTTTTCCATGAACAGAAAATAAAAAAGAAGAACCAAAGCACTGATGCTCCAATCCTCCGTCTGTGTTCATTGAACTTTATGTCCATTGAGACATTTTTTGTGCTTGAACTTTATATAAGTGTGCAACAGGTTTTGCTTTTTCTCCTCCCAAAGCAAGCCTGTGTGCGACATGTGAGGAGGGGTCCCCAGGGAGCGCTGCGTGACCTTTCTACTCACCAGTGTGACCCCCAAAACCCCCATACCGCTTGCCCATTGGAGGCCTCAGAAACTAGCTTCTACGATACCTCTGTGCGGTGCTCCTCCAGTAAGCCCTTAAAAGAGACCCTTTGAGCAGACTACTTCCAAGACCCGTCCCCTCGTGTCCCCCGTACTGTACCCCCTCGTTCTCCAAGCCTTCACAAATAGTTCTCCATCACACTAGACAGGTGCCGGTCGTCCGCGGCCCCGCCTTCTTCCAAATAATTACTCAAAACTAGGCCTCCGCGCTGACTGGCCCTAATAACATGAAGCTAGGGACCTGGGGGTAATTCACCCCCGAATCACTATCCGCACAAACACCTTGCCTCCTCCCTGTTCGTATCCCGCTCAAACCCTTCCTACCCGAAAGCCCCCTCGTTCACTCACTCCCATCCCCTGCCTTGACTTCTTCTCTTGGTTCCTCCCGCAGCTGACGTCATGGATCAAGCTTCCCTCTGGCCGCCCATGTACCCGGGCCGGGGGCCCGCCACCCACATCCAGCACCCAGGCCAGCTCCCGGTGTACTCGCGCTCGCAGTTCCTCCGGCAGCAGGAGCTCTACGCCCTGCAGCAGCAGCAGCAGCGGGCCGCGCAGGCCCTGGAGATCCAGCGGCAGCCGCCACTGCAGGTAAGGAGCCGGGGCACTCCCCGCCAGTCAACGCCATGGGTTCCACCCTTCCACTTTGTTTTGAAAACTTCATTTTTCAAAAAGTACATTCAAAAGAAAATGTGCCCTTTAAACAAAAGGTAATCTAATCGGCAATCTTGTGGGATGTTATTTTAGGTGTAAGTGCCTCTGTCTAGTTATTTTCTTCGTTTCCATTCTAAAACTTGATTTCTTGCATTTATGACACAAAAGGTACAACTGGAAGTGCCAGAACACAAAAGGAACAAGCATTGCCAAAGTCATTACATCGGGCCGTGGTATTCGTGCAAATCTTTAACGGTGTTTTTTGCAAAACATATTCAAATGTGGAAAAAATCTGCAAACAAATAAAAAGAATAGAGGAATAGCTCAGACACACCAACCCTGGCACTGGCGTGCCTGCCTTTCAGTTAGAAGAATACATGTGATCAGGGAACATATGATCCTTCACAGTTGAAGGCACCCGGTGGATAAAGGGGGCTGATCCACAGCCAATGCTGTGGTGGGCAGAGCCAACACGCGACTACTCTTGAACAGACCGATGAACAGTGCTTAACTTGTAAAGAAATAAGTGCCGTGGCCCTCCTCAAGAGGCCACTGCATCTTGCACCACACATTGCACCGACCAGCGCTGCCCATGACAGCACCAAAACAACTATTAACCGTCACACTCCTAAAAGTGTGATTATTCAGACTATTCAAAGCTCTCAACGCTATAAGAATAGCTTGAGCGCTGGTAATAGTCATTTTTAATGTATCTTGAATTAATAAACCTCTGTTGTTGTGCTCATCTCTAAATCAGACAGTGAGTGCCACAAAGTGCATAAGTACTGGTGTTGACAATTAAGTGCCGGTGCTGAGCACCGGTAACCACCGGCTCAAATTAAGCACTGCCGATGAATGTATTTCTATTGTGCATTTTTACTTCAGCAACAGAGTGACGAAACAGTCAAAACTGTTTCTAGGCCAGACCTAAAAAGGAAGACTGGATGAACTACTCACACCTAACATAGACAATCTTGAGATGCTTTTGTAATCCGTGGCGGCCGCCACAAATAAATGGTGGAGGAAATGCAGGAAGGGGAGCGCAGAAGGAGGCTCACGGGGCGGGGGTTAGAAATAATAGATTAAATAAAACATACCTTTAGCCACCTGCTGCCACCAGCATTGTGTCGCTTTCGCCACCTCTCCTCTTCCTGGGTCTCAGCAGCCCCTGGGACAGACTCCCATCCAATCCCCGTGCTGCAGAGCAGCACAGGGATTGGCCTGAGCGGGCTAAAAAGATGCCCTGCTCAGACCAAGGAGTCTATGGGGAATTCTCCAGCCCGGCTGCTCAATGCAGCTGGACTAGTGAAACCTAAGTGCGCATGTGTGTTTTGGTCGGCCTGAGATGGCCGGCCAAACACACATACACGAGCACTTAGAAGTGGAGTGCAGTTAGCACTCCTCCTCCCCCCTCCCATGCCTAGGCCCCGCCCCTCCCTACAACGCTGGCTAAGAGCCGGTAAATGCAAAATAAAACAATGCAAGAAAATCGTTTTATTTTACATTTGCTGTCTCTGAGCCAGGCAGTGGGGCGGCGCTCCGCCACCATTGTGGAGGGGATGCTGCTGTTTGTAATTTGGCCTACTTTTCATGCATACCATCTTTACAGGTGAAAAGTAGCTGAATACAATGGATTCCAATCATCCTGATTGATGTTTTGTCTCTTCGTTGAGGAACAAACTTGTTAAATCTTTGTCTGTGCTTGATTGTTGGGACTCCTTGTTGACAGTTGTCCACCATGTTGGTAGTTTGCACCATTTTGATGGCTGATCAGTTTGTTGACAGTTTGACTACTCTGTTCATTGCCATGTTATTCCTCCTTTTCTAGAACATATTTAGATTGACTGTTTTATGTCTTTTAGCAATGTCTATTTCCATTGTCTACTATGAAGTTCTCTCTAAGTTACCAATGCTGTCTTTTTCTCCACCCAGCGAAAGTCTGAGGATCATCAGATGGAGTTTGCAGAGCCAGCCCCTGAAAAAACCCCAAAGTCGTCACAGAAAGCAGTGGCCTTAAACTCCTCTAAGAACTTCTCTTCAAACTCGCTGCCGCCTGCATCCTGTCCTGCCAAACTCTCTCCCTTCTGCCACTCACCAGCCCCCCGGCATTCATCCAAATGTCCCACTCCGGGCCCCTTGACTCCCTGCACTTTACCGGTGTGTCCAGCAACCAGCCCTGCCCTGGTGCCGCGGTCCCCGGCCGTCAGCCCGGTTATTAGCCAGAACCCCAAAGGGAAGGAAGCAGAAGAGAAGAGGGTGGAGGGTCAGCCCCCACAAGACTTCCCCAAATCATTGGAACCAGGTGAGGCATTAGTACTTGCGCCAAACTTTAGTCCCTACTTTTACCCTTAAACCCAGTTGCTGCTGTCAGGGTGTAATGTTATCATTTTGGTGAACCAGTGACTTTCGAAGCTCACATGAAACATCGTTTACATTGCATGTGATACATTGCATGCCATTTCAACACGGTCGTTACAACGACCGCGTTGTTACATTGCAAACCCTTACAACGCAAATCGTTACATCGACTTGCTGTAGGGGGGCAGAAGGTGTTGGATTTAAAATCCAACACCTTACCTACTGTTGCACAGACTGGAGTTGGAATAGTAAATTATGCTATTCCAACATCCAGCGCCCCTTCAGCAAGTTGTTGTAATGACATGCGTTGTAACGGTATGCAATGTAACAACGCAGTCGTTGTAATGACCACGTTGGAATGGCATGCGATGTATCGCATGCATTGTAACGTGGCTTATACATAGCTCACAGCCATAGGCATTCCCTGGATGGATATCACAGGGTGAAGAGAGAACTTGCAAAATCTGTCATAGATCCAGCGAGGATGGAATAGACCAACACGTACAGAGCCGGTGCCCAGTGACCCCTCAGAGTACTACATCGAATTCAGTCTTGAGTGAGTCACTCAATAGTGCATTCTTGTCACTAATCATGTTTATGACACAGGTTGAGATGCCAAAGGGAGAAGAAATGGCGAGTAGCTGCCATATGGGTTTTTCTGAGATTCTGAAAGGAATAGACTGACCTTGCTGCACTAGTGGCGTCCATTGATTAGTCTAGGTGATAGCAGCCACCATTGCAACAGTGACACCTACTGGTCAGTTAGAGCATACCACTCGCTGGTAGGCAGCAAGGTCGTCCCAAGGCTGACATTTTCCAGGCTACCTTGAACCTTATTTTCTCCACTGCCATTAAGCTTCGTATTGAAGAGCAGGTCTGGCACTGTCTGCAGCTGGCAGGGGTACATTCCCAGAGTTTCTTGCAGCATATTGGGTATATGCGCGTGTGTTGTAGAAATCCACTTGCAGGACATAAAGCTGGTCCCAGCCCGGCAATAAGACCACTGTGCCAAGAGTTTTTGATTACTGCTAATGGGGTGTACTGTGTCCGTGCCAGTGCCAGGTCCTACCTACGCACCGGGGACCTTGGCTTCAACCACTTAGCGGAAAACAATACGAGTTGCTGCTCCATGCCATCGATGTATTTGGCACTGATGGAACATGCAGCCGCTGCTGTGACCGGTTCTGGCTTTTCGTGTATTGGTTATTGTGTGATAGAGTCCAACGTGTCTTGGCTCTGTGAGCCCTGCTGGGTTGATCCCTAATCGACAGAGAGGCACCTCTCCCTTGTCTGTACAATGTGAATGTGCATGATTCTTCCACTTCCCAGCCTGAGATATTTAAAAAATGTTCTCTACTAAAACCTACTTCTGAGCTACTCGGCAGATTATCCCTTTGCAGGGCGCCCCGCCCCCTCCACATGCAAACAAAGCAATCTGATACAAACTGAGTACATAGAGTGTGTGTGTTGCTTGTGTGTTTTAAAGGGATTTTTGTTTAGTGGCGTGTTGTATGCATTTGGGCAGCACCTGCTGTCTAGGCTGCATTAAACTGTAGTCGTTTAGAGATTCGGAAGGTCTATGTCAGGCTTAGATGTTGGTTCTCCTGCTATGAGGCAAAGAAAAGAAGATTGATTAAGGTGATGATAAAAAGCTACAGTGATGCACAGAAAAAAGACACAGAGAATGTGCTTCATTTTACAGAGCAAAAAAGATCAGGGGAGTCAAGCAGTGTGTTGAACGCTTGGCGTGTGCTACAGGCCACTTAATTTGTTCTAGTTATAAAGTTGCCAGTCTCACTTTGTCTTTTTTCTCCACAGATCTGCCTCCAGGGTACACATATCCAGCTGTCAGCATGGGCTACTCGTCTCCTTCCTTGCGTGACGTGCACCCTGCGGACCCTGCAGACCCCGATGCTATGCAAACGGCCCCCACAGCAGCGGAACCAGAGCAGTCCAGGACTGCCACACCTTCGGGGACCCCTCACTGTGATGAGCCATGTGCTGCACCCCAGGTGCAGGCTGAGGCCACCATTCTGGATGATATCGAGAAGGAAAGCGTCACTACCGCTGAACCGAAGGAGACCCCTGAGGAGCAGCTGGTCCCTGAGGTGCTACCCCCGTCTGACGTCATCCCTGCCCAGGGGGACCTGGAGGAACTTGGAGGAATGGAATGTGGAGCCCTCTTGAGCCAGGAGATGCCTCAATGTGAAAGCCACACTGAGCCTGCTCAAGAAGCTCCGGAAGAGATTCCCGACTCCGAAGAGGAGACTGTGGAGCAGGTCACAATCATCTCAACAATCCCCTCTCCTAACACCTCTGAGGAAACCCTGGTGGACATCAAAAACCTGGAGGAGCAAGCCCTGGAAAAGGAAGAGGAGGAGGTGACCTCGGGAAAGGAGGCTTCGCCAGAAGAGCCGCAGGAAGTTGCAGAGGAGAAGCAGGAAGTGGACATGTTGACTGCTTCACCAAGCGAAGAGCGGCTCCAAGGTTCTATTTGTACTTTGGAGGCGTTGATTGCAGCTACCATCAACTTAGGTGACTTACCTGCTCTATTTGAGACCAGCTCCTCCCCTTTAGGGCCATCCTCAAGCCTGGACAACTCAAGCTTCAGCCACAATTCAGGGAACAACGGGATAGCGCTGCTCAGTGAGCTAGCCAGCCTTGAGTTCAATCAGCAGAAGTCGGGTGAAGTCAACGAATGTAAGTGTTACACTTTTTTTTTTAAACATTTTTATTAATTTTTCAGCATAGAAAACAAACAATAAGCATGTCATTATTCAGCAACACTCCCACATTCCCATTTTCGCCCCCCTCCCTCCCCTCCCATCCCTTGTTCCAGGACACAGTTTCTTAATTCCATTAGTTCGTCTAGCGTTATCTTCCAGGCCCTTAACAGTAGCAGCGCTGGGACCTGTGGCTCCACTCCATCCATGTCCATCATAAACTTGGACCTCCATGTCCCTTTAAATCCCTCCATCTAATCCATGGTAATGGCGCCATTAGCCCCACACCGTACCAAACTTCTTTGGGCACCCCCTTGCTTTGTACGTGACCCTTTCGGCCGCCATATATATATCCAGTCCCCTCCTCCACTCCTCCAGCTGGGGTGTGTCAGACACTCCCCACCTCCGGGCCACGTCTCTTTTGGCCACAACCAAGGCAAGCACCAGAAAAATCAGCCGTGGGCGGGCCAAGTCTACATGATTAGTCATTCCCAGGAGTACCAACTTTGGGTCTAAAGGAATAGCCGTTTCCAACACCTCTCCCAGTTCTGAAAGGACTGCCCTCCAGTATGTTTGAATGTTCGGACAGGACCAGAGCGTGTGCAGGAAGTCCCCCCTTTCATGCCCACAGCGTAAACAGCAGGGATCAAGCACTCTCCCCATCTTATGCAGGTGCACTCTATCAAAATAGGTCCTATGGAGTATCTTAAATTGGACCAATCTAAGACGTGATTTAATTGCTACCTCCCTAGTATGCATCAGGACCACACCCCAGTCTACTTCATCCATGTCCCCCACCTCCCGCTCCCACGTGGCCCTAAGGCCCCCAAGTTTATCTGGTCTATTATTCATTATCGTTTTCTACTATTATTATTTATTATTATTATTATTTTAATTATTTATATAGCGCAGCTGATACCTTGCAGGCTTCCTGGCGCTGGAAATACTTTACTGAAGAAGATACCGAAGTATGTAAAGGCGGGGAGGTCTAGGGGAAAAGCCAGGTCTTAATGCACTTCCTGAATGGAAGCAGGTGAGGGATCTGGCGTATGTCAATGGGCAGGCTGTTCCACAATTTGGCAGCTGCGACCCTGAAGGATCTACCCCCAGTTCTGGCTTTGTTGTATCTGGGCACCCTTACCAGATAGGCCGAGGATGATCGCAGATCTCTGGTAGGAGTATACCACAGAAACAGGGCTTGCAGGGGCCTGGGCCCGAGTCCATGCAGAGCCTTGAATACGATGCAAAGGGACTTGAAAGCCACCCGCTGCTTTAGGGGTAGCCAGTGCAGTTCGGCCAGTGCCGCTGTGGCCGAGGACCTTCTCGACCAGCCCAGAGCCAGCTTGGCCGCGGCTGATTGAATTCGTTGCAGCCGGTCCAGCAACGTAGCAGGGGATTCAAGGAGCAGGGCGTTGCAGTAGTCAAGGCGACTCAGAATCGTACACCTGACTACCAACGCCCGGGCTTGTGCAGGGAGAAGTGGCATGATTTTTCGCAGGGAGCGTAGCAAAACCGTGCAGATCCCCACTGTTTTTGCCACCTGGGTTTCCATACTCAATTTGTTGTTGAGCATGACCCCCAGGTTGCGGACCGAGGAGACAGGTTTAGGTTTCTCCCTTGTCTCAGGAGGCCAGAAGTCATTCGGGAACTGGCGAGGTAAAGTAGTGCCAGCACAAAACAGAACCTCTGTTTTGGAGGCGTTAAATTGAAGGGAGTTCCTATGGAGCCATCCAGCCGTTTCTCTAAGACACTCATGAAAGGAGGTCAGAGGGATAGAGTCTTCTCCTTCCCAGGAGAGAATGAGCTGGGTGTCGTCTGCGTAATTAATTGTTTTTAACCCCAATGACTTAATTAATGTGATCAGTGGTTTAAGATACACATTAAAAAGGATGGGACTAATGGAAGATCCCTGGGGAACTCCCTGTGGCACCGAAGAGAAGGCGGATTGGAATGGGGGGAGGGAGACAGCCTGTCTCCTGTCCTGTAGGTAAGAGTGGAACCAAAGTAAAGCTGTGCCTTCCACACCAGCTTCCCTGAGTCTCAGCAACAGCGTCCTATGGTTGACCGTATCGAATGCGGCAGACAGGTCCAGCAGTATTAGTACTACTGGCTGGCCCCTGTCTGCACGCATGCGAAGATCCTCCATGGCTGTTAAAACCGCGGTTTCGGTGCCGTGGGCAGGGCGGAAACCGAACTGTAGATCGTCTAGAAGGTTGTTCTGCTCAAGATGAATGGAAAGGCAGGAACTGACCCAACGTTCCACTACCTTCACAGGGAAAGGCAGTAGGGAGATGGGTCGATAGTTAGAGAGACAATCTGGGCTCAGAGAGGGTTTCTTCAAGAGCGGAGTGACCAGCGCCTGTTTCCATGGAGTTGGAACGTAACCACATAGTAGAGATTGGTTACAAATTTGGCGCAAGATGCCAAAAAGTTCTGTTCCAGAGCTTTTCCAAATTTTTGGAGGCAGAGGGTCGAGCGGGGAACCCGAGGTGATTCCGAGTGCCAGCTTTTCAAACTCGGGTTCAGAGATCTTAGGAAAATCTCGCAGTCTAGCCGTAGAGCTGGAGGAGCGAGGTGACACGTCATAAGGGCCAGTGCTGGCTCCCTGAGTGTTGGCATCTCCCAGTAATGGGGGGGTCTTCAAGTTTTGAATAATGATATTGATTTTATTAATGAAAAAAGTTGCCAGATTATCGCAAAGGGCTTGGCTAGGAGGCTGCGTCGATGTGGCACAGTCTGGGTGAGTTAGGTTTCTAAGTATTTGAAAAATACTTTTTGAACTGTTGGTGGCGTTGGTAATAGTAGAACAGTAGTAATTGGCCTTTTCTTGGACAATGGCAGTTTTATACGCCCGAAGGTTGTCTTTCCAGAGAGTTTTGTTGGAGTCAAGATAACCTTGCCTCCATTTTCTCTCTGATTGTCTGCAGGCCAGCTTAAGGGCTCTCAGTGAGTCGTTAAACCAAGGGGCGGCTGCTCTTCTCCTTGGTTTGCATTTTTTCAGAGGGACGAGACGTTCTGAGGTATTGGTGATCTTAGTGCAGAAGGACATGTAGTTGTCCTCCACCGACCGGGCGGTGGAAAAGCTGTCTTCCACCTCGAATACGGGGCCGGCCAGTCTCCGTTTATCTAAGGCTTTCCAATCTCTATACAGATGGTCAGGTGCGGCACTGAGTGACGGATTGTTGGCTCTGCCGCTGGCTATGTGAAATTTGATAAGTGCATGGTCGGTCCAGCACATAGGCAGGATGTCGCTCAGGAAAACTAACTGGGGGGAGGAAAAAATTAGGTCAAGCTGATTTCCAGCCGAGTGTGTGGGTTTCCTGACCAGTTGAGAGAGTCCCATGCCTTCGCAGGAGAGTAAGAGATTGTTTAGAGCAGAGTCCAGACTGCCGTTGGGCCAGAGGTTAAAATCACCCAGAACAATCAACTTATTGTGGGAAGTGGCCATATTGGTAAGGGTCATAAGGAGCGACTGCTGCTGTGCGGAATTAAAAACCCCTGGCGGGCGGTAACATATTACAGCCGTAAAGGTTGTTCCGGAGAGACAGTTGATCAAAAGACCAAGTATTTCCGTACCAGCCACTGGGTCCATGGCAAGTGTTTTTATGGACCAGGAGGCTCTGTAAATTATGCCAACTCCACCACCCCGACCCTTGGGTCTAGGGAGATGCAAGATTTTAAAATCTTGTGGACATGCCCATTCTAGATCTATATTACAATCGGAGTGGGTCCAGGTCTCAGTCATGAACAATACGTCAAGGTGGTGATTCTCAATAAGCTGAGAGATTTCGTTGGCGTGTTTAGGCAGTGACCTGACATTCAGCAGGCCGCCCATCAATAGACCTTTACAAGCAAAATCATATAAAGGAAAGGCAGTGTCTGCGAAAGAGAGTTGGCCTTCATGAGCAAAGTCTCTAAGAAAGAGTAGAGACTCACGTGTCAGATACGGAAGGCTGGTAGTGGGTGAGAGGGCAGGAGCATCGGGGATCGCTGCGATCACTGCCGAGGCGCGGACGAGCGCAGACGAGCTTGCCTTATGCGCGCCTTCGGCGCGCATTCGTCGCGCCCGCTGCGCTCGTCCGCTGCGCTTCCGACAGAGGCTCATGATTTATAGACGGTGTCGGTACGTGGGGGGGAGGGCGTGGCCAGGCGCGGTGGGCGTGTCTGGCGGCGACCAGGAATGGCGTCAGGACGCGATGTGCTCTACGAGCGAAGCGACAAGCTGTCTGCCGCTGAGCTGAAGCACAGGTAGGGCCAAGGTATTTACACAGTGCAAAAGGTTTTAAAATCACACAATATACACAAAAATACAATTTTAAAAGCAAGTGACTACCGGCTTCCGCCTCAGTAGTATTTCAAGTTGTCAATGAGCGCTGGCGCTTTGGCGCGTAATTTATACCAATTGGGCGGGGGGGCGTGGCCAGGCGCGGTGGGCGTGTCTGGCGGCGACCAGGAATGGCGTCAGGACGCGATGTGCTCTACGAGCGAAGCGACAAGCTGTCTGCCGCTGAGCTGAAGCACAGGTAGGGCCAAGGTATTTACACAGTGCAAAAGGTTTTAAAATCACACAATATACACAAAAATACAATTTTAAAAGCAAGTGACTACCGGCTTCCGCCTCAGTAGTATTTCAAGTTGTCAATGAGCGCTGGCGCTTTGGCGCGTAATTTATACCAATTGGGCGGGGGGGGGGGCGTGGCCAGGCGCGGTGGGCGTGTCTGGCGGCGACCAGGAATGGCGTCAGGACGCGATGTGCTCTACGAGCGAAGCGACAAGCTGTCTGCCGCTGAGCTGAAGCACAGGTAGGGCCAAGGTATTTACACAGTGCAAAAGGTTTTAAAATCACACAATATACACAAAAATACAATTTTAAAAGCAAGTGACTACCGGCTTCCGCCTCAGTAGTATTTCAAGTTGTCAATGAGCGCTGGCGCTTTGGCGCGTAATTTATACCAATTGGGCGGGGGGGGCGTGGCCAGGCGCGGTGGGCGTGTCTGGCGGCGACCAGGAATGGCGTCAGGACGCGATGTGCTCTACGAGCGAAGCGACAAGCTGTCTGCCGCTGAGCTGAAGCACAGGTAGGGCCAAGGTATTTACACAGTGCAAAAGGTTTTAAAATCACACAATATACACAAAAATACAATTTTAAAAGCAAGTGACTACCGGCTTCCGCCTCAGTAGTATTTCAAGTTGTCAAGGGACGTCAGGGACACTGCCTTCCCAGAGATCCGTTCCTGTAAAAGGCGGCCTTCGTAAGTGTTACACTTTTGGTCTTTTCCAATCTACCTTCCTATTGCCTGAGCCCACCGTTAGCTTATATACATTTTTGAAATTTTCAACGCAGGGTGCTGCTTATAAAATGTTGCTAGGTCTGAGGCCGAGAATGGCATTACACAGCTCTTCTAGGCAATAGCCTTTCCGGGGGTCTTATACATAATAGGCCCAGGTCTTCTGCCTGCCGCCTGTTGGAAAGGTAACCTCCTCATAAGCAAGAAGCTCTTTGATAAGGACGCTGCTTCTGCTTTAGTGTCCAGTGAAAAGATCTACCCCTGAAATATATATGATACAAATAAATATTCACCCTGTAACATAGAGGAAGAATGCAGATATGGAAAAATGTAGAGTGAAGTCATGTTCAGCAAGTGTCCCAAGTCATAGACGCAGATATTCAGACGTGATTTTGTGGGTGAGAAAGTGTTCACTTTCCTAATCTCCTTTGCATTCCAACAGTTGTGATCTTGTTGCATCCTAATTTTGACCAGGTTATTTCACAGAGAACATTTTTTTTTGTGGATTTGTGGAATATTCAGGCTAATATTTGCATTTTGATATTTCTAAATCTATATGTTAGGTTTTAGGTTATATCGTAGTTTACAATTTTTAGTTCGTTTTGATCACACAGACTCCTGCTTTCGTGTCAGGCTGAGGACAGCTCAGATGGTGTGCCAGGGATTTACTCCTATCCAAGGGATGAGAGTGGTGAGTTCTGTCTGAAGCCATCAAAGTGTTTTGGGTTTCATTGCTGACCTGATGCGCGCAGCAAGCGCAGCACTGACCTTCCACCACTTCCCCATGTGAATCAACCTTGCAAGAAGCACAGACTCCTTCGCATGATACACCTTACTTATGGGTTAAACCGTTTTCCTTCTTGGGTTCATTAGCTACTTCTCATGTATACTGACTATTTTTATGAACGTTAAAATGATCATCATTATTAGTGATGATGGTGGTCATGAGAGTTCATAAAGTTCACACCACGGCCAGTCGTCTCTAGGGACACTAATAATAGGTGTTACTCGCCCAGCTCTGCGATACTCATTTTGTTGACCTCACAAGACAGACTTGAGACAGCTCTTCTAGAAGTTAACCATTGACCAATAGTTAACACACAGATCTATCGTATTGGCTAAAAAACTGCAAACATTGTTCTGTTTTCATGTACATGGTGCCAAATGTTATGTTATGTTACTAAGATTTTTAAAGTGCTCTGTTACCCTGGGGTGTCCTGGCGCAAATCAGCTCCTTCACTTCTCAACTTCTGCAAGAAACTGAGGACCAGGCTGTTCAACTAGGAGCTCCGCCCAGCCTACGTTCATGTCCCAGCACCTAGATACCCTTGTGGGTGATGAGTTGTGCATTACAAATCAACATAGCATAACACATCTTAAATATAAGGCCCATTTCAAGAGCTCCTTCCTTGCGTCCAAAGCAAGCTGTGGCATAGCCTACCTAACACCCCCATGAATTTCTTTGTCTTGCCGATGATCATGCTGAACTTTCCAGGAATATGTGTAGTGTCTAAGCAGGTCAGGGAGGTTCCTCTTTCTCAGTTTACTTAATATCCTTGGGA
The DNA here is from genome assembly GCF_964261635.1 of Lissotriton helveticus. Lineage (NCBI taxonomy): Eukaryota > Metazoa > Chordata > Amphibia > Caudata > Salamandridae > Lissotriton > Lissotriton helveticus. Next base: position 1,094,423,540 of record NC_136068.1, read on the forward strand.
AGGGCTCCCATAAAGATTGTTTTAAAGTTTCAGAAATCATATCTTTAAAGAAGTGTACAGCTTGCCAGCAATAATTTCAACTTACCAAATATCGTGAACATTGAGGTTTTGCAAGCCCCATTTATTGGGCCCTAAAGTTAGTATCGTTCTTAAGAGAAATGTAGGGGTGTGCGACTGATGTTAGCACTGCGGGGTAAGGGGAGGGGCATTTCTAATGCTAATACAGGAGGGCTGGGAGATGTGACCCAACGGCTAGAGCGGTTGGCCTCGATGCTCAGGAATCGTGTTCGAGTCTTGGCTGGGACGCTCAACATCCTGTAATTCTGGGAAAATCACTTAATCTCCCCATGCCTAATAAGTGAATGTGTTCATCTGTAAAGCAACTTGTGCTCATGTAAAGTGCTCTGATACCTTCGGGTGGAGTACAAGCTATATGAAACTCCCCCCAAAAAATACTGCACGCCTAGAGGCGTGCATTTCTAATATAATGCTGCAGGGCTAGGGGATGTGGATGTCTAATTCGAATATGTGACGTTACAACGACCGCGGTACGTTACATTGCAGTTATTACAACGCTAGCCGCTACAGCGACTTGCGCTGGAGGGCGCTGGACTTAGGAATAGTATGATTTACTATTCCAACTCCAGCCTACGTAACAGTAGGGAAGGTGTTGGAATGGTAAATCATACTATTCCTTAGTGTATAGCGCCATCCAGCGCAAGTCGTTGTAACGACTTGCGTTGCAATGACCGCGATGTAAACATACCGTGGTGTAACGACCGCGTTGTAAAGGTCGTTCGCCGTCTAATTCTAATGCTGCTGGATATGGGGAGGAGCACCCCTAGCAGCCGCGGCCGCTGCAGGTAAGAGCGGTGAGCCCATAATTAATTTTCCCTCGTGGTCGTCTATCGAAATGCCCCCTCACCTGGCCCCACAGCTCTTACCTGCAGCGGCCACTGCGGACTCCTAGAGCTAACAATATTAGGCTAGTGAAGTTGTAAATGTTAACACAGCAGGGCTGGAGATGTGCACTCTTAATGAATGGAGAAAGGGAATGCACGTCTGGTGCTTCGCCAGCAGCTAGGGGAGCTGCTAGCCCAGGGGGTGTGGGCATGTAAGTCTAACACTGCCAGACTAGGGGATGTGATCCTCCTGCTTATGGGTGGCAGGTGCTGATCCTCATACATAGTCACAATCCCCAGGCGCCCAGATTGCCTCTCCCCAACGATACTTACTGGCCCTTCAGAGGCACTAGCCTGTCAGGACGTCTCCCGGCTCCCTTCTAAGCCTGTCCTCGTTTGGGCGTGAGAGGAGAATGAGAGGAAATCGAGCCTCATAAAAGTTCTAAATTTACCCTGCATATGGTGGAAGTGTTAAACTAAGCACAACTGTTTATTGTACTGCGATCCTATTTTTAGGAACTGGTTCTCTGTTACTGTTTTCCCAAGTGTTAAAAAAAAAATAGTTTTTTTAACGTCGTCTGCCAACATTCTTCTGCATCTTTTGTGCAGTTTAAGACAATGTTCTCATAAAATTAATTTCCCTAAAGGCTTGTATTTTTGTTGCTCCCCTGCCCAGAGAGTGAGAATGAAACCCGACATTGCTGGCTTGGCCGCGATGCTGGGGCCTCTGCAGTAATCAGGAAGTGCTTCCTTCCCTGACTACGCCCCTGGTTTTCCTTCCTGCGGATCTCCTCCGCACCGGAAGAACAGCCATCGGACGGGCTTATTCCATGTGGAAAAGAAAGGGAGGGGTGCCAGACAAGCAGGAAAAACACAACATGTTTCTGCTACTCGCAGGATTCCATGAAATTGGAACGGCAGTGGTGTAGATATGAAATTGAAAAAATCAATATAAAAAGGTTACTTTGGAGAGCATTTTTTTTACAAGTTAAGAGTCCCCGCAGAATGGGCGGGTGTATTCTGTACGATGGGGGAATACTCTTGCAAGAATTTGAATGCGGGTACCCTGACGAAGGCTTGCTCCCACATCCTGTGTGCAGACTCTTCCAAATCTGTAGTCCCACACACTGAATGTTGCTTCTGCCTGTGCTGCTTACAAGTGTACCATCACATTGTGATTCCTGCACAAACAACTGACAACTGTTCACACACAGAGTGCAATTTTAAGTGGTGCATTGTTTATCGCAATCAGTAATTTGCAGAGTCTGATAAAGTTCGCACCAGCTTCAATCTTGGCATGTAAAATCTGCCAGGCTGTAACAGGGGAAAAAGCCTGTGGACATGCAGATTTTCATTCGATTTGATAATCACCAAAACCAGGATGTTATGCTCCAAAAAGTCTGAATAGGTGATAATCAGCGAACAACATAAGTTTTAAATACATTGTGGTTGGACTTTATCTGGGGCAATATTTAATGCACCCGACAATGGTTACACATACAATCACTCCCAGACTAGGTTAGTGTGCGTCCACTCACCAGTGTCGGATCTTTCCACAAATTGTGTCAAACTGTGCGAGGCTTCTTCAACTGACTGACTGCCTGAGGCTCCTTCCACTGACTGCCTGAGGCGTCTTCAACTGACTGCATGAGGCTTCTTCAACTGACTGCCTGAGGCTGCTCCCTCTGACTGAGGCTGCTCCCTCTGACTGCCTGAGGCTGCTCCCTCTGGCTGAGGCTGCTCCCTCTGACTGCCTGAGGCTGCTCCCTCTGACTGCCTGAGGCTGCTCCCTCTGGCTGAGGCTGCTCCCTCTGACTGCCTGAGGCTGCTCCCTCTGACTGCCTTAGGCTGCTCCCTCTGGCTGCCTGAGGCTCCTTCCACTGACTGCCTGAGGCTGCTCCCTCTGACTGCCTGAGGCTCCTTCCACTGACTGCCTGAGGCTGCTCCCTCTGACTGCCTGAGGCTCCTTCCACTGACTGCCTGAGGCTGCTCCCTCTGACTGCCTGAGGCACCTTCCACTGACTGCCTGAGGCTGCTCCCTCTGACTGCCTGAGGCTGCTCCCTCTGACTGCCTGAGGCTCCTTCCACTGACTGCCTGAGGCTGCTCCCTCTGACTGCCTGAGGCTGCTCCCTCTGACTGCCTGAGGCTGCTCCCTCTGACTGCCTGAGGCTGCTCCCTCTGACTGCCTGAGGCTCCTTCCACTGACTGCCTGAGGCTGCTCCCTCTGACTGCCTGAGGCTCCTTCCACTGACTGCCTGAGGCTGCTCCCTCTGACTGCCTGAGGCTCCTTCCACTGACTGCCTGAGGCTGCTCCCTCTGACTGCCTGAGGCACCTTCCACTGACTGCCTGAGGCTGCTCCCTCTGACTGCCTGAGGCTGCTCCCTCTGACTGCCTGAGGCTCCTTCCATTGACTGCCTGAGGCTGCTCCCTCTGACTGCCTGAGGCTTCTTCCACTGACTGCCTGAGGCTGCTCCAACTGACTACCTGAGGCTGCTCCAACTGACTAACTGAGGCTGCTCCCTCTGACTGCCTGGGGCTCCTTCCACTGACTGCCTGAGGCTGCTCCCTCCGACTGCCTGAGGCTTCTTCCACTGACTGAGGCTGCTCCAACTGACTGCCTGAGGCTGCTCCCTCTGACTGCCGGAGGCTTCTTCCACTGACTGCCTGAGGCTGCTTCCACTGACTGCCTGAGGCTGCTCCCTCTGACTGCCTGAGGCTTCTTCCACTGACTGCCTGAGGCTGCTCCCTCTGACTGCCTGAGGCTTCTTCAACTGACTGCCTAAGGCTGCTCCCACTGACTGAGGCTGCTCCAACTGACTGCCTGAGGCTGCTCCCTCTGACTGCCTGAGGCTTCTTCCACTGACTGCCTGAGGCTGCTTCCACTGACTGCCTGAGGCTGCTCCCTCTGACTGCCTGAGGCTTCTTCCACTGACTGCCTGAGGCTGCTTCCACTGACTGCCTGAGGCTGCTCCCTCTGACTGCCTGAGGCTTCTTCCACTGACTGCCTGAGGCACCTTCCACTGACTGCCTGAGGCTGCTCCCACTGACTGCCTGAGGCTGCTCCCACTGACTGCCTGAGGCTGCTCCCACTGACTGCCTGAGGCTGCTACCCTTGAAATGCCTGCGGCTCCTTCCACTGACTGCCTAAGGCTGCTCCCTCTGATTGACCGAGGCTCCTCTCACTGACTAAATTAGGTTGCTTCCACTGACTGCACAAGACTGGTCCCACTCACAGCACGAGGCTGCCACCACTGAAGGCTACTCCCACTGATGGCTACTCCCACTGATGACACAAGGCTGGTCCCACTGACGGCACAAGGATGCTTCCACTTACGGCACGAGGCTGCCTCCACTGACGGCACAAAGCTGCTCTCACTGACTGCCTGAGGCTGCTCCCACTGACTGCCTGAGGCTCCTCTTGCTGACTAAAGTAGGTTGCTTTCACTGGCTGCACAAGGCTGCTCCCACTGAAGGCACAAGGCTGCTCCCACTGACGGCACGAGGCTGCTCCCACTGACGGCATGAGGCTGCTCCCACTGACGGCACGAGGCTGCTCCCACTGACGGCACGAGGCTGCTCCCACTGACGGCACGAGGCTGCTCCCACTGATGGCACGAGGCTGGTCCCACTGACGGCATGAGGCTGCCACCACTGAAGGCATGAGGCTGGTCCCACTGACGGAACGAGGCTGGTCCCACTGACGGAACGAGGCTGGTCCCACTGACGGAACGAGGCTGGTCCCACTGATGGCACGAGGCTGCCACCACTGAAGGCATGATGCTGGTCCCACTGATGGCATGAGGCTGCTCCCACTGACGGCACGAGGCTGCTCCCACTGACGGCACGAGGCTGCTCCCACTGACGGCACGAGGCTGCTCCCACTGATGGCACGAGGCTGGTCCCACTGACGGCATGAGGCTGCCACCACTGAAGGCATGAGGCTGGTCCCACTGACGGAACGAGGCTGGTCCCACTGACGGAACGAGGCTGGTCCCACTGACGGAACGAGGCTGGTCCCACTGATGGCACGAGGCTGCCACCACTGAAGGCATGATGCTGGTCCCACTGATGGCATGAGGCTGCTCCCACTGACGGCACGAGGCTGGACCCACTGACGGCACGAGTCTGGACCCACTGACGGCACGAGGCTGGTCCCACTGACGGCACGAGGCTGCCACCACTGAAGGCATGAGGCTGGTCCCACTGATGGCACGAGGCTGCTCCCACTGACGGCATGAGGCTGCTCCCACTGACGGCACGAGGCTGCTCCCACTGACGGCACGAGGCTGCTCCCACTGACGGCACGAGGCTGCTCCCACTGATGGCACGAGGCTGGTCCCACTGACGGCATGAGGCTGCCACCACTGAAGGCATGAGGCTGGTCCCACTGACGGAACGAGGCTGGTCCCACTGACGGAACGAGGCTGGTCCCACTGACGGAACGAGGCTGGTCCCACTGATGGCACGAGGCTGCCACCACTGAAGGCATGATGCTGGTCCCACTGATGGCATGAGGCTGCTCCCACTGACGGCACGAGGCTGGACCCACTGACGGCACGAGTCTGGACCCACTGACGGCACGAGGCTGGTCCCACTGACGGCACGAGGCTGCCACCACTGAAGGCATGAGGCTGGTCCCACTGATGGCACGAGGCTGCTCCCACTGACGGCACGAGGCTGGACCCACTGACGGCATGAGGCTGCCACCACTGAAGGCACGAGGCTGCTCCCACTGATGGCACGACGCTGCTCCCACTGATGGCACGAGGCTGCTCCCACTGACGGCACAAGGCTGCCACCACTGAAGGCACGAGGCTGCCACCACCGAAGGCACGAGGCTGCCACCACCGAAGGCATGAGGCTGGTCCCACTGATGGCACGAGGCTGCTCCCACTGACGGCACGAGGCTTGTCCCACTGACGGCACGAGGCTGCTCTCACTGGTTTCACGAGGCTGCTCCCACTAACGGCACAAGGCTGCTCCCACTAACGGCACGAGTCTGCTCACACAGATCGTAGAGGCTCCATTCTCTAACTGTATGAGCCTGTTCCCACTGAGCGGGTGAGGTAACTCCCAATGACTGCACAGGACTGCTCCCACACACTAACTGTGGCTCCTCAAACATTGGGAAAACCAAGCTATCTTTAGATCTTTGTCGTCTGAAGCGCTTGGCACTCTAACATGCTCTGAAAGATGTGAATCTCAAGGTTTTGGAGATACCTCTGATACAGCAAGTTGGGACCTTAAGATGGTCTCAACAGATTGAGGATTGTAACCTCGGCAGGGTCATGACTGCTGTAAACTGGGACGAGTGCAGATGACTGGGCCTGTCTGTGCTGCTGCAGGGAACCCTCTGTTGCTGCCGGAAGGATGTCTTCCAGTCGGATGTCTTGTGTGCACTCCACTGTCCACCAGTGAGGAGATGCAGCACACAATGCACATAAACATTGTAACAACCCCCCTGCAACTTGCCTTCAAACGTTTTGACCCGTCCATGATGGTACCCAATGGCATACTGCTTCTGTGCATAATCATTTCTGATATACACCCATAAATATGTAGACAAGAAAACTGGTCGCTGCCAAAGCTTAAACAGAATTGAAATCACAGAAAGGTGTCAAGGGAGTTTTTTTTAAAAACGCATAAAGTTTAAACAGAATTAGGAAAAAATCCTGTAGGCAGAGGTGGCCTGAGCTCTCCGTAAGCAGTCTGACTAGGAAGCGGGAATTGAAGCAATTGAACCCCTCGCACGATGAGGAGATTCCACTGGAAACCCACGTGCATACGCATGGTCATTGAGATGTTGCTGGGGAGGTGAGGGTCCTTGTGTTCTAGTGTTGCAGCACAGGCATCTTATACAAATCTGATGCTCTTTAAGATGTTGCATCAGATGGCACACCGCAATCCAAGCCCACTCGCGTCAAACCATAGCAAGAGCTCTGAGCCCATCCCGGGACCACCCCTGACGGTGTCCCCTGCCCCCAGCTCGGCTTTCAGCTGAAGTAATTACACCTGCAGGACTTGCACATAAAGTTGCAATCTAATAAGAGCCTCACACCGTGGCCCTTCAGAACTGATAATTGCTAATCCCACCCTTTGTGCACCCGCCCGGGCTGGAGAGGAGGAAAACTGACTTCTTTGGTCTGTATTCGAATGCACAAAGGCCACAGAGGGGGAGGGCACTTGAAGCCCTCCGTGCACTTATGAATGAGCTGGAGACAATGCATCAGGGTTGGCGGGACCAGGAGTCCTTTCTTTCCCTAGCCGGGACTCCATCGCCCCATGCTTTGCCTAGCTCATTCGGAGCAGGAGGGGCAAACTTTAGTTCCAGACCCTTTTCCCTCAACTGAGAGGGCCCTCCTTGTTGAGTTTCCCATTGACAGCCAATGAATGAGGTAATGCCGCGGAGAGATACAGCGTGAATAGTTGGGATGCGCAGCCTCAGAACCTGATGGAGCAAGCTCGGGGATCTCCCCAGAGCCCATTGATCCTGCGGATGCGTTGTATCCGAGAGGTGATGTAACCCATATAGAAATTCAAGAAGGGCAGCCCGAGCTGACATCATATCCCCGGCCTCTCCTCCCACTGACATCATTAGCTAGGATTAGACGGGTATTAGGTTTTCTTTCCCCACAGAGCGAGCTACCTTATTTAATATTTCATTGCAAATGGACCCCGCAGTTCATCTCTGCATGGAGACCCTTTCGTCCAGGCATTTTCTGCCTCCTGCACTCGCGTACGCAGAACACCCTCTGATGGAACCCGCAGATATGTGACTCATTCTGTGCATCCCTTGGGTGGCCAGTTGTGAAATTTCCAGATTTCTCCACAAACTAATCCTTTATCGCTCATATAAAGCTGATATACGTCAAAACGTTACTGCAACTTATAATCAACCAGGTACAAAACATTCCTAATGTCCTTGCAGTAGTGTAACCCAGAAACCTAATGAAGGAGGAACATCGAAAGCTCAACTGCTAGACTGCGAGCAATGAAGGCAGGGGTGGACAAGAGGAGGAATTTGGAAAGTCAACGAAAAGCAGGGGATGCAGAATGTCGAGGGGTGATGGAGCAAGAATTATCGTTCAATAATGCAACTAGATGTCCTGTTAGTGGAGGAAGATGTTATGGTGCAGAAGGACTTTTTGCCGCGTCAGCACCGTCCTGCATCCGGATCGTCAGTGCTGTGCTTCTTCAGTGCCAGTGCCTTACATCCTCACTGTCAACACCCTGCTTCCGGATCGTCAGTGCTGTGCTTCTTCAGTGCCAGTGCCTTACATCCTCACTGTCAACATCCTGCTTCCGGATCGTCAATGCCATGCTTCTTCAATGCCAGTGCCTTACATCCTCCCTGTCAGCACCCTGCTTCCGGATCGTCAATGCCATGCTTCTTCAGTGCCAGTGCCTTACATCCTCACTGTCAACATCCTGCTTCCGGATCGTCAATGCCATGCTTCTTCAATGCCAGTGCCTTACATCCTCACTGTCAGCACCCTGCTTCCGGATCGTCAATGCCATGCTTCTTCAGTGCCAGTGCCTTACATCCTCACTGTCAACATCCTGCTTCCGGATCGTCAATGCCATGCTTCTTCAATGCCAGTGCCTTACATCCTCACTGTCAGCACCCTGCTTCCGGATCGTCAATGCCATGCTTCTTCAGTGCCAGTGCCTTACATCCTCACTGTCAAAACCCTGCTTCTGTTTTCTTGACTCTACCAGTCGCAGAATACAGCACTTTGGAGGTTAGAGAGTGCCTTGTTGGTTCAGTCACCATGCACGGGTCTGTTCCAGATATCGCGATGGGTCACCTTGTTTCCGGAGTCAACGAGAGCCCGGAATGGCACTAGAGATTTGCTGCTAGAGGCACCGGTGCTGATGCAGGAAGAGAAAGAATATGCATAGTGTTGACTTTCGGACTGAAGATCTCTCTTCCTCCAATCCTGGACAAAGAGGGCCCGCTGCAATTTCTAGCTGATTATTGACACTATAAACCCCGGTTTAATGAACTCTGATTATTGTGAGAATATGAAATGTTCTACATGGACCGCAGCATTGAGTCAATAACTGCTCAGTGAGCAGGCTGCCGTCCGGGTGCCATACTGAGTCTTTTTTTACTTTCTAATCTGAGAAAGTATACACTGGCTGGCGGGCCTTCCCTGGGTTGTGCTGCCTCGTGTCATCTCAGCTTGGACAAAATGTATTTCATTTATGCATTGATTTCAGGATGGTGTGTGAAGTGTGAGGAATCGTGGGTTCTATTCAAAGTCACACTTAATTGATACTTTGCACACATTGACGTTCACATTCTTAATTTTTACTGCAAAACAATATGGCATTTCCAAGCTCTCCTATTAGATAGTGGAATTAACACAGTATGTAAACCGATAAAAGGAGCAGGGTGCAAAACTATTGTTTAAGGTAAGTAACGTGTGTTCTCTATAGCATCAGTAAGTCGCTTTCATCCACCTAGAAGCAGTTTCAGACTCAGCAAATATTCAAGGATGTTATAAAAAGTATCCGGATATGGAATATACTAAGTCACATTGGAGATTGTTAGCTGGGGTGGGCGTGCACAGTGGCATTCAGATGTATTCCTAGTTTACACACATAATTCCATACAATGCCAATGACCTAGTTGCACACTTGCTGTACCACCCTAGGTCACTGCTTATATTTAAGGTTTACACTGGCTGGCAACCAGTTCTTACTGCCAATTACGATTCATTTGTTTCTTACGAAAAAGTGATTATTCTTTTCCGAATAATTTAGCTGTGTATCTTGGGGGAACCAGAAATCTTAAACCGTCCACTCTCCTGTGCTGTTTTCTGATTTGCATTCTGGTAAAAAGCGAAGCCACAAGTACCAGATTGCAGTGTAAAATACAGAAGGGATGGCCAGCTCACCGCTCCCATTTTAACAGCTTGCATTTCTGAAACGACTTTTGCTATTGCATGCACCTCCTTTCCTCCATGATTGGAGCTGCAGAGTCTTCTGCTATCAGCAACAGTTGCTGCATTTCTTTCATTTGATTCCAGGGTGTTGATGCTCCGCCTTGTCTGACCACAGGATTTAGGTTGACTCTGTATGTTTATGTGGACCAGTACAGTATATGAAGCAACGCTTCATAGTAAAACAAGCGCGTTGAATCATCCCTCACACTCACTCTGCAGCCTCTGCTAAATATGCCTCCCTCTGTGCTTACCAGCTCTCCTTTTTTCTTCCCACCATAGGTGACCGAGAAGATCTAGTGGCCTTGAACCTTCAGAGTTTAGCCACCATTGCAGCTGCCTGGTCCTTGGTAGAAACTAACAGTGTGGACATTGGGCCGCCTGAGATCAGGCTCCTGAGCAACCAGTGCTGTTCTGCCTCCACCCCGCTAGTGCGCCCTCCACGCAGGAAGTTCACATGGGTCCCTAAAGTCAAACCGGTAAGCTAGTGAAAGTAGTCATGCTGCCAGCTGCTGCTGTAATAATGCACTGAAAGACACAGGGATGAGATGGTAGTGCATTGGGAGATAGAGGAAAAGGGAGTGTGTGTGTAGTGAGAAAGTAGGGAGAGCCTAGAATGTGTCAAGAGATAGTGGAGAGAGATGTGAATGCCTTGGCAGACAGGGGAAAGGTGGTAATGCTCTGTGCGATGTTAGGAGACCCACTGGAGAACACCGGGTAGCAGCAGTGATCCATTGATAGACTCCAGAAAGAGGCTGCGATGTGGCGGGGAAGAGTGGTATGGTATTGTATCATTTTGATAGTGCTTTCATACCTGAAGCCAAAGTCCCAAAGTACTTTGCAGACCGGCGGGCATTGGTTCTGATTCTGTGGTGCATGGATGTTAGAGACGGTGTCATTGATTAGAGCTGAGTCCTGGTGTTGAGCATAATGGTCAGTGAGTGCTCGCCAAACGTGACACAGTGAAATATGATTGAACATAAGGTTAGTGGTGGAAAGCAAGGAATCGTGAGGATAGGCCCATAAGCAGCATATACAAACCAGCTGAGGCTGTCTCCTTAGAGGTACCTGAGCCTTAGATGATGGAAAGAGACAGGATTTCATGGCTCTTCTGAATTGCAAATGATTTTGGCAGTTTAGTCCATAGTGTGCATGTCTGTCCTGAGAAGCAGCCACCTCATATCCATGCTTTATGGAAAGTGAAATTTATCGGCAGTATTGCAGTAGAAGCAAGTTTTTTTCTTTTAAATAATGAAATTCTTTCTCTTCTGTCAACAATGAAGTTGTTTCCTTTTAAAAAAAATAGTTTTCCATAAACAATGATGATCATGTCTTGTGAATACCTTTGTTATTTTATGTTCATTTTATATATTTATTAATTCATGATGAAAATAAATGTGTCTACAATTATATATTAAAAAAAGAAAGTGACATATTGGCATGATTATTGTTAGTCCACAGATAGTGATGATGAAATACTAATTCAGAGGTAAGACAGGTTTAGTGGGGGGTTTCTTTGTTTGAAAAGGCACCGAGGAGAGGACTGTTGTAGTGAGAACATTGGAGACAAGGTAGAAATGAATTGGGTGACAACGAAAGGGGAGAACTTCATGGGGGATATGAGTGAGTCAGCAGTGTGTTAGGAGACACTAGATAGGACCAGTATGACAGCGGAGAGAGAAAATGGGGCATAGGGCAATTTTTTGGTTGAGAAGAGGGCACAATAGACAGTCCTCCTGGGGACAGCGGTGGGGATGAATTGAGAGACACTGGAGGGATGGGAATGCATTGGGTGAAACACAAAAGACAAGCAAAATTCTCCTAGGAGAGACTTGGGAGACAGTGGAGATTGGCAGTTATTCATTACATACTCCTTGGGAAAAGGTCCTACGGGGAGCCATACGTAGAACAGTTGAGAATTTAACCCAGTCAGCTGTAAGAACCAGGAAAATATTGCACTTCCATCAGCTTCCATGTAACAATCAGTCGACATGAAGGATACGCGTTCCAAGAGGGAAGAAGGTGTAAGGGTTGCTTTCGAAGAGCAGGAGAAGTTGTAAGCGTCGCGTTGGAAGAGCAGAAGAAAGTGTAAGGGTTGCGTTGGAAGAGCAGAAGAAGGTGTGAGGGTCACTTTGGAAGAGCAGAAGAAGGTGTGAGGGTCACGTTGGAAGAGCAGAAGAAGTTGTAAGCGTCGCGTTGGAAGAGCAGAAGAAGGTGTAAGGGTTGCGTTGGAAGAGCAGCAGAAGGTGTGAGGGTCACTTTCGAAGAGCAGAAGAAGGTGTAAGCATCGTGTTCGAAGAGCAGAAAAGGTGTATGGGTCGCGTTGGAAGAGCAGAAAAGGTGTAAGGGTTGCGTTGGAAGAGCAGAAGAAGGTGTAAGCATCGCGTTGGAAAAGCAGAAAAAGGTGTACGGGTCGCGTTGGAAGAGCAGAAGAAGGTGTAAGCGGCACGTTGGAAGAGCAGAAGAAGGTGTAAGCGGCACGTTGGAAGAGCAGAAAAGGTGTGAGGGACGTGTTGGAAGAGCAGGAGAAGGTGTAAGCGTCGCGTTGGAAGAGCAGAAGGTGTGCAGCGAGAATATACTCACAGCTCATCCTTCTGTGATGTGTACAAGTGTGTGACTACTTTCATGTCGAGAATAGATTCAATACTGTTTCTGTTGTCGAAACTGGACAGTCGGTGTACAAGGTATCGCCAACAATTCTCTAAAATATAAAGATATACAGGAGACACATGCAGTTACACACCAAAAAAGTTACCAAAGTAGATCAATAAGGAGGTAAACATGTACCACGTGCATGGTAACCAGTTCGAGGAAGCACGCTGCAACCTCTTGATGATGAACCTGCAGAAGTGCTTATGAAAAGAAGGGCTGGGACATAAACTGAGTCTTAAGTCGTGAGTGGAGAACTGCAAACTCATGATTAGCAGAGGAGTACAGTCGAGAAGAAGTGTATTTCGCCATCAGAACCCAGAAACAGTCTGATTCCCATATCAGATGATTTGCACAAAGTAGACACAACAAAAAGGTGCCAGACATAGCACATTGCAGTTCAAGACCAGTGCCAACTGAGGGAAATGACGAAGCCATAATAATGTGGGCAACTCCACAACAACTAAAAATAAATTGACTCCTATGTTCTGCCCATTTAGTCGGATTCACATGCAAGGACAGAAGTTCATGAAATGTTAGGAAATTGAATAACTGACCTGCACAATATGGAAGAAAAGAGCAGAGAGAGAGAGCAGAGAGAGTGAAGTCAAATGTATAATGTGCATTGGGGCATATAAAGGGAGACTTTAAGTCAAAGTTAGGAGTCCCATAAAAAAGGGACCAAAAAGGATCTATTTTAAAATGACACTCTCGGTTACCATTTGCAGGATTTGCATAACGATCTGCCTAATGAATTTTAATTAAGCACTTCACATTTTGCAACCCCCTGTGAAGGGCTGCGAATGCAGGGAGGATTGGCTGCTGGGGGCCACCGTCCCACAATCCTCGCAGTTTGCTTTTCCAAACAGGAAGCATATTTTTGAAAGCAGCCTTTGTTCATTAATGAGACATATGCTTCTTTAAAAAAATGTTTCTCATCAGGAACCCTTAGGGGGCAGAGTTAGAAGGAGTAATGCATTGCGAGACGTTGAATGGAGCTTTAAAGTAATGAGCGCCGGTACAGAATGTTGGAAGGCGCCACAAGGCAGTGGGTCAACCAGCAATGCATTAGGAGACAGTGGGAGAAGCAGGGATGTGTTGAGAGCCAACAGGAGTGCACAAAACGTTTCCAAAAATATAATCCATTTTAAACTAGACTTCCTCTCCTTAGCTCCAGTGGGGCGATATTTTTGTAAACAATGTTTAGGATACATTATGTCTGTCAGACAATATTCTGCTACCATAGCGATGTGGTACCACATCACGAGTGGTGGAAGTATGTGTTGTGTTGTTATGTTAGGAGCTTATAAAGCGCCTGATTACTCCATTCGAAGTGTCCCCCACTAGATTCCTACTTGGAGCATCACAGAAACCCACCAGAACCAACTAATGTCCTGAAGAACCATGTCTTCAGTTTTAGTAAGGCACTACTTGGTGGCAGGAGAAGCAGTCCTGCATGGAATAGACCCTGGGAGAAGCAGTGAAATAACATGAGCCTGAAGGTGAAGCAGTAATGTAGTATGAGACTGGTGGAAGGCGTAAGCCTTTACGAAACAGTAATATAATATGTGATGGTGACAGAAGCACGGATGCATTATGAGACCGCTGGAAAAGCAGTGATCTATTATGACTTTGTGGGAGAAGCATTAATGTATGATGAGGATACTACAGTTGAGTAGCAGTGCTTCACACTGAGGATGCTCCGGGTAGACACCGGTGGACCAGGAGCCATTGGGAGAACTAATGGATGAAGTTCATAAGCAGAGGCTTCACCAGTGCTAACACCATGTGCATTCCCTGCAGGTCTGTCCGCTGAAGGCTGCCATTGATGAACTGGATACGGAGGAGGTCGAAATAAGGATGAGGCTAGCAGAACTCCAGAGACGATACAAGGAGAAGCAGCGTGAGCTGGTGAAACTGCAGCGGCGGCACGAGTGAGTGGGCATGGTCACTATTGGATAGTTCACATGAGATTGCTATGGTCGTTGAGGCATGCAGAGATACCGCATTTCCTCTGGTGATCAATCAGAATACCGTACCCCAAAAAATGCCATTGAGGGTATAATAAATGTTTACGCTGCATTTGCCCCATCTGCATATATTTACTCCACCCCTGGCCTAAACATGAATTAATGGCCTATTTTGCCTCTACTCAATCTTGAAAATCTACCATGTACATTATGTGTAATGTTTGGTGCTTTTGTTATTGGTTTCATGGAATTTGAAAATAAGCTACATTCAGAGCTGTGAGGCTGCCTCTGTTGGAGCTACAGAGCTTGGTATGTTAGGTTATAGTGACTTGTAAAGTGCATGGCTACCTTGTTAGGTTTCCCAGCACTGGCTTTTTCACCAAAACAAATGCTCAGACTGTTCCAACAGCTGTACTCCAACAGCTTGCAGCGATTGGAGAAGGCAGCACCAGTGGCTGCAGCACTGAGCTGGGACTGACAGCATAGGGGTAGACCTCAAGCCTTGCTTGTGGCATGTTCTACTGGTTCCAGATCTTCTGACTAAGCGTCCATGTTTTTCTTCCGTTCGCCAGGCGGGAAGAGAGTTCCCGCAGTCCAGCACGACGTGGCCCCGGCAGGCCCCGGAAGCGGAAGCACAGCTGCACCCTATCGTCCATCCGGCAAGTGACTCCTCAGTCCAAGTTCGATTCCAAGAAAGTCAAGTGAGTTGGTGTGAACTCCCTTATTCAGGTTTATCCGCGTTGTCTCATTGGGAGCATTCTGTGTCTGAAATCTGGTTTGGGTATATTCTCTCTTCGCTTTGTTTGTACCTTAGTGAGTAACCACGATGTTCTTTATTTGATGTAATGTCGTTTGTTGGGCATACTGTGTCTGTCTCTACCTTCATTCATCTATTTATTCATTAATGATGAACTCCCCGCTTTGACCCATAGCTCTGCCTTGCTACGTAACCACTGTGCATACAGTGGCAGTCTCCTATATCCAGAGCTGATGAAGACAGAGAATAAAAGAGCACTGTTGTGCCTGGTTATTGGACTTATTTAAGCTCTAAGAGAAAGTTTATTTTGTGGTGTGATTCTTATAAATAACAATTATTTTATTTATTTGATATACTGACCTGATAGACTTTCTTAAGCTTTAACATTGTCATCCATGAGTGTATGTGTGTCTGTCCTCCAGTCTCTTGTGAGTCTCATGATTCTTGAGGTGTGTTTTTTTTCCAATTCTTTTTTGCTTTTGTGTAAATGTGAATTTTAAAGCCCAAATCTATTGTGAGTTTAGAGTTTGGTTGCAACTACTCAACTGCATCGTTAATAATGCTATGGGATTTAATCGAACCACAGCAGTCCTAGGTTTATCTCCCCAACTTGATTATTCCAGTGTTAATACTAGTACATGGACTGTTATGATTCATGAAAACACCTTTAATAGTAATAAAATTATTTATGTTTATAACAATTAGCTATCCTGACGTCTACAAAAAAAATGCTACCCTTGATTTTCAGTGTTGCTAAGCGCTCTGATACCAGAACTGCCCTATGCTCTGGCAATTCAGCGGTTTGCACATTTTACGTAAGATTTGCTTTTGTGTATTTATGCAAATGATGTTAATACTATGCATAATTTCACAAATTTAAAAACTGTCATTTAACATTATATTTCAGCTGAAAATGCCTCATCCCGACCATTTTGAGTGAGAGGACACATTTCACACTAAAAACAGTGTGAAAATCACAAGTGCTGTAAACATCAGCCACTCGGATTCTGGTCACTTGTGCTATTCCCATGGTCCCACGCTAAAGTTTTGTCACTTACTACAGTACATGGCATAATGGCTCCATTTTTTTTAATTTTAGGTAATTGGTGTGAAATTCTGGGCCAGTAGGGACATTATGCAGTATCACCTGTGAAACTTCTGCATAGATTCTCCCTCCCACTGTATCTGGAAAAAAAAAGACTGAAACACATGCTGTGCATTATCCTACATGGTCCACTAGATGGCAGGATAATGCCCAGGATGTGCTTTTAGAACCGATCTGAAGTTGAAATTACCATTACAGGTAGGTAACTCGTGTTTAAGGTAAATCTGTAAGAGTTTTGTTTATGAATGCATTATTAGATCATCTGAAGGTATAAATATAATGCACTGTTAGCAACACGCCCCCTGGCACTGAGGCAAAAAAGTCGGACACTTTGGGCAGAGAAAGTGAAATGTAAAAAAGAAAACATTAAACTGCAAAAACAGCATTCACAATATAACTGATTAGCAATAATCGTCTACTTCATACTTTGACACACAGATAGCTTTATTCTCCACGTGTTGTTTTCAAATGGGACCATCTTTTGTCTGTGTTTTCTTTTTGTGTATCCTACATCGCTTTATATTTTATTGTTGGGTGATACCTGTTTAGATATGCTTTGCTTGGTGCATGTGGGTCTCTGTGTTTTTATCTGTCTACCTCTGACATGGTTGTTTGTGTGTGTGTCTGTATATGTGATATATGCATACTACATGGGTTTCTGCAATACCTATATAAACGCCTGTCTCTGATTTCTTTATAATTGGCGAATCGTGCCGTACCCAGTCGCCGATTATAAAGAAAAAATGTCAGAACTCGACTGTATAAGTTATTGCATTCGAGTTTTGATATCACATTTCCTGCTGCCAGAGCTAGTAACAGAGGTAAAAGGCAAGTCAGGTCACGAGCATAAATAAACCAGCTGTTTAAAGAAACGAAAAACTAAGCATTGCTTTTCTTTCATCAGCTGTGTTTCAATGGCAAGCAGAAAGAAACATTTTATTTTGTTATATTCCTTAAATATGTACAGAGAAGTAAAGTTAGAATCTTTCTGCATGTTTCTAAAAATTCGAGCTATTCCAGTTATTTTTATACTGACTTGTATTGAACTGTTTCTAGTACCTTTTTGCAACAAATATCTAACAGGTTTTGATGTGTTTAGTTTTACATTAAAAGTTTATTTGTATTCCTCATGTTTGCAAATGTGCTTTCTTTTTCATATTATGCACCATGGTTTTAAGTGGTTTGTGGGTAAGGTAATTGTGGGACCATGTATTAGATAGGATAAAGTACCCCCTGGCGTACATGATAAGCATTTTGCAGGTCACCTCAGAGTTCCATCACCTTAAAGTTTTTAAAAGCATCCTTCTGTAATCCATGTATCGTGATACAATATTAGGAGATATCTACCAATAAATACCATGCATGTATAATCAGCTAAATTTTTTCAAGAAAGCTGAATTCCAGGCCAACACCCCATTTGTAAACTTATGAATTGTGCTTATTACAATCCATTCACCCATCTGACTACAATGAAAATCAAAAGGACGGACTGCAAGTATAACTACCTTAGAATATGACCCAGAATGTCCATCTCCATTGTCTGTAAGTGTTGCTTGTGTGATAGATATATATATATATATATATATATATATATATATATATATATATATATATATATATATATATATATATATATATTTGCACTCAAGTCCATGTTTTTTTTCATATATGTGTCGATTCACTGGTGCTGTGCGGAAGTTCGTACCTGTCTCACCACCGTGGTCAGCGAATATGACCCCACACTTCCCGTCTCTCAGGTCACGAACCCCACCCCGCTGTCCCCCTTTGTCAATCGCGGCAAATACCCTCGATATACCTCACTATGTGGAGACGGCTCCTTTGGGATGCATTCCCTAGATGGGTTTGCAGCCGCCAGCAGAATATTTATAATATACAGCTTGTGTATCAAGACTTCTCTCTTTTCCTTTCTCTGCCTTTCTCTCTTTGTCTGTTTTCTGTCTGTCATTTTCTCTTTCTTTCTCTCTTTGTCTTTCTCTTCGTCTTTTTTTCCTGTCTCTGATTCTCTATTTCTCTGTGCCTCTCTGTTTTCCTCTCTCTCTGCTTTTCTTTTGCTTGCCGCCTCTCTCACTATCCAGCTTTCTCTCTCAGTGTCAGTGTAAGTCCATAATTATGCAGTAAACAGCAGCACTCACAAAATCTCCTAAATCCACGGACCCTCACCATTGTTCAATTACCAATTTATTAAAGGAAAGTTAAACGAAGATTAAACATTATATATAATTCCAATCAATTCCCATTGCCAACTTCACTTTTTAGAAACTGCTTTTTCAAGCTAACTTTCCCAAACTTAATGTATTCTATATAAAATACACAATGGGTACCATGCATACATTATATGGCCCTACATTGCCATATTGGGGTTCTGGTGACATTTATAAACCACTCTGCCTCGTCACCTTGTGGTTCATGATATTACCAGAACCCAGGGGTGGCTGGGCCATAGGGGGCGCCAT
Organism: Lissotriton helveticus; assembly: GCF_964261635.1. Lineage (NCBI taxonomy): Eukaryota > Metazoa > Chordata > Amphibia > Caudata > Salamandridae > Lissotriton > Lissotriton helveticus. The sequence continues at coordinate 1,094,442,347 of NC_136068.1, forward strand.
GGCGGTGCCCCACTAGGCTAATCAACACAAAATAAACTGCTCACTGTACTTCGTGCTCGGGCAGCAAGAATGTAAGCAGACAAATTGACAGCTTTGACAATTTGTCTGTTAACGTTTATTTACGGCCTGTGCTGGCAGCTGCTTCACAGGTGAAAGTGTGCATGTCTGAACGCACAACGCACGCAGGCGAGAGCACTCAGAGCAGGAGTCCAGAAGATCGAGTGCACATCTGCGAGAAGAGCGATCTTTATTTCAGCTCCCCACGCCATTCACAATATATTAGGTATGCTGCGCATGCCTAGTGTAGTGCAGGCGTCTGTAGATAGGATCCTGCTCGGGAGGTGATGTACATTTGCCGCATGCCCTGTCAAATGCCAGGATACAGCCGGGTAGCCGCCCCCAGTCGCATCCAGTCTTCTCATTTGCCACTGTCAGTCGAGCAAAAGAGCGGGGAGAAGTTAGTTCCACGACTTCTATGGAGACTGGAGATGTGATGCGAAGTGGGATCAGGGAGATGCCTGGTAATTTATAAATTTTTTTATTCATTAAAATAAACGCCTCCCCCAACCCGTGTGTACCCCCCGGGCAGAGGTTGAAGGGTCAGTCAGTCCACATACAAGGAGGGTGAGTTTTAGAGCAGTTTCTGAAATGAAGCCCTTGCTGGGAAGTAGTTATTGCGTAAAATGCACGCTGTTGAAGTTCCCTTCCAACTTTACGACCTCTTAGTCCGTTTTTTGCAGAGGCTCGTAGTGGTTGCGCCTGTCTCCTCCATGAACATGATTCTGCTACTAGAAAGTGTGGCTGTGGGAACTTGGGGGGGGGGGGGGGGGGGCACTTTCTGGTAGACTGAGGTACAGTATCGGATCGGATACTGTCCGGTAGGCACGGCCAGGATGCTCAGACAGATCTCTGCTATTTTCGATGGGCTGGGGTTACAATGCCTCCATTAGTGCTTGAGACTCACTCCCCTGCCCTGTGTGCTGACTTTAGGGGCGTCCATGGCCAAAGCACTTTCACCAGGAGTCATGCACTTTCCAAAACTCTATTCACAAGAGTTCACTCTGAGCCTAGCTCTCCCCTCCCCAACACAAACAAGGAGAAGGGGCTTGAGGTGTGTCTGCTGCCTCGGATTCCTTGCTGACCCCTCCCGGCCCTTCCTCTGGCTGACCTCGTCCCTCTCTCCGAGTGTCTCTGCCCTCCACCCTCATTGTTTCACCCTACCCATTCACTCTCCCCTGCTTCTCGAAAGTCTGTCTTTAGCTGCCACCTCTTACACTCTGGTCACCCACCTGGCGTGCTCTCTCTGGGGGTCTGCCTTCTCCACGTTCAAACAACTGCCCGGGCACTTGTGGCACACACTGCCATCTCCAGTATTTCTCTCCGGCTCATTTTTATACCCAAAGCTCCTGGGTCTTTCTTTCTTTCTTTTCCCAGCTTACATTTTGTCCTGTTAATTTATCTCTCTGTTGTCTACACCCCCCTTGCCCTTCATACTCTGCACCCCCACCCAGTCCTGCCGTCTCTCTTGTCACTTTCTCCCTGTGCCCTTCTCCTCGGCTGTGCCCCGCTGCCTCCCTCACTGGCCCGTCTCACCTGTGTTCAGTCACTGGCTTTCTGGGGCTCAGCCTATGAGGAGTTAGCTACATCCTTTGGATTAGGCTGAGTTGTTGTCAGTGCTATGTGCATTATGTCCTTCCTACTATCTGTGATGTCACTGCATGTTAAGGAACACAACCTTATGTACTGCACTCATACTAGGCCGGTATTGGTAATGCCCTTGCATGGAAATCAACAACTCCGGGTCAGTGTATAAAAAGAACCAGTATGTAAAGACCTATCCCCAGGTGAGGATGCTACCCCGTCCATATATGGAGCCAGCCTGTCGTACTCGCGTTTGCAAAAATAACAATGGTGTTGTGTTGGTATTTGCCTCACAATGTTTCTAGTAATGTGTTTTGCACTAGTCTTTATTGCTGCTCCATATTAGAGGTATAGTTAATTCCCAATACACCAAAAACAAGCATGTATTTGTGTTTCCCCCTCTGGATTTAAGTTTTATTCAGTAGGTGTATTGCAGCCTTTTATGCTGCCTCAGTATTTCTCTTGTTAGCTGGTATAAGAAGTTCCCATTTGCTAGGTACGGGGTGCTTATTACTAACATATTAAAACATCCTACATCCTTACCTAAAACGGATATGGTCCTTTGCCTGCAACCTGTCAGTGCCTTTCGTGCATAATGGAAGTCTTTTTTTTTTACTCAGCCCTAGGATAAATGTCTTATTTTTTTAATTAGTTCCTGTATTTCTGTACTAAGTTCCTGTTTTGTAGTTTGTAATTCCTTTTTTGTAACTATAGACAGTCTTAAACAAGTGTTAATGTGGTACCACAAAACATTTGTTGACTTTTGTGAAGGTTAATGGAGGCGTTTGGAAACATTGGAACTTGTAAACCTTGTTTGTACAGCAACTCTGTGGTAATTTTAATAGTGTTTGAATATCGGCAAGACCCTGCAATGGCTGTTGTTGAGGTGCAAAATACGGGTTTGTTGCAATTCCTGTATGTATAGTTCCTATTCACTGTAATGTTTTGGATTATTTAACGTTTTCAAATATTGGAAAGATTTTTGTTGTATAATAAAATCAGTGTGTCATACATTTATGTTTCTAAATGTAATTAGGCAACTCCCCACTACAATGTAGGTACCCTTTAGGTACATATTAGAATAACATGATTAGTTACAGGCTGGTCTGAAAGGTGTCTGTCTTGGTGGTTTTGAGTTTGTGCAGGGCCACTGGCATGTAACTTCTTCACTTGCCTTTACCTTCTCACAATTACCCTTGGCATTATACTATTAAAGGAAATAGGGTAGACATTTACCACCAAAGGCTCAGTGATCATCTCTGAGGGTTCAGAAGGTTTCCCTTTCCCTAACTAACCTGTGCTTGGTGTCATCGTTGAAACTCAATAGAGTTTCTGTTTCATTCAATAGGAAACGGAGAGGACTTAGAAAAAGCCAACTCGCTCTGAATTCAACCAAAGAGATGAACACCTCTGTGGAGGCCTCGAGAAGAAGCACAAATTACCCTCTGTGGTATCTGCTATATTAACAACAAAGGCTAGTGTCTAGTGTGACTTAGGTAAAATACTGTCAAATTTAAGGCCAAATCGGGGAGGCAAATTAATTTCAAAGAACAAAGGGCACGCTTTGTTCTTCGATTTGACTTTTTATCAGATGTTGAAAGAGGATGAGGAAAGTCATCATGATATGCTGGTTGAGTTAAAGAAAATCAGGTAATTTGTATTTTGAGTTTGGTGAAAAACCTACTACTTTCAAGTGAGGTGCAATTTTTGTGCCCAGTGTATCCCAATGTTAATTTGGTAAATTCCTCTGTCCAATTTTCTGAACGTAGCTTGAACCCCTTGCTTGAGTTTTGCCTTAGCCCGTTAGCTAAGGCAAAACTCCGTGCAGGGCAAAAAGATTATTATGCTGCAATTAAGACAGCCAAGGGAGATTACTATGCAGATAGGATTCTTAAAGCTAAAAACAATAGCAAAGAAATATTTGCCATAGTAAAAAGTTTCACGTCCCCGGTTGCAGAAACTCAGGTAGCCCCCCCTTCGGAGGGGTGGTGTGAAAAACTGTCCTCTTACTTTATCGACAAAATAAAGAAAATTCAAGATAGCCTTAAGATCATTGGCTTTGATCATCCTCCACCTGATCAGGCCATACAAGAACAGGACAACTTCCCCCGCCTCCTTATTCCATCTAATAGCATAAAGCCCAAAGAAGTAATGTGCTCTTTTATAGAGGTTGAGGTGAAGGATGTCTTGGCTATTTTGAAGGCACTGAAGTCAGGCTCCCCGGCGGACCCCTGTCCGGCCAGAGTTCTGAGTGGTGTGGCGGAAGTTATCGCACCGGCAGTCACAGACCTGGTAAACGAATTCCTTTTAACAAGTAATGTTCCATCTCAGTGGAAACAAGCCAAACTTCTCCCACTAATTAAAAAACCTTCCGCAGACCCCCTGGTCACTTCTAACTATAGACCCATTTCCCTGCTCCCAGCAATAGCCAAGGTCTGTGAGAAAGTGGCCTTTCGCCAACTCGAGAGGTTCGTGGAATCTACTGGTGCATTACATCCCGCCCAGTCGGGGTTCCGCTCCTCCTTCAGCACCGAGACCGCGCTAGTGGAGGTCACTGAGGCTATTAGGGACTGTTTGGATGGAGGCGGCAGAGCGGCCTTAATTTTATTGGACCTCTCTGCCGCGTTCGACACGGTTCCTCATGCCCAGTTGATCTCTAGGTTAGAGGACATTGGCATCACTGGCGCGGCTCTCGAATGGGTCAAGTCCTTTCTCACTGACCGCTCTCAACAAATCTGGCTCCCCCCCTTACCATTCATCGATTAGCAGGGTGGACACTGGAGTCCCCCAAGGGTCGACTCTAAGCCCCCTGCTCTTCAATGTATACATAACCCCCCTGGTTTATCTTGCAGAGAGTCTGGGTGCAAAAATAATGGCCTACGCCGATGACACCCAGCTTCTCTTCACGTGGGACAAGAACAACCTTGATACAAAGAGAGTCCAACTATGCTTGTCCTCAGTATTTGCCTGGCTGGCCAAGGCTGCTCTCAAATGCAATGAGGACAAGTCGGAGATTCTCCTATATGGCAAATTCCCAGTGGGATTTAAGGAATCCATCTGGCCCACAGAATTGCCGTGCCCCTCTGGAAATTGTGGAATTGCAAAGAACCTAGGGATCTGGTTTGGCGCTGATCTTTGCTTCCGAGATCAGATCTCGCGATTGGCGGGAACCTGTTATGGGACTCTTACCACTCTCCGGAAGTTTTTTCCACTTCTACCCCAGGAAGCGAAAGAAACAGTGGCCAGAGCACTCATCCTTTCGCGTCTGGACTACGCCAACGCATTATATGTGGGCGCCCCTGATTTCCTGCTTCGCAAACTTCAAGTAGTCCAGAACGCGACAGCGAGGCTTCTATTTAACATCCCCAGATGTCATAGTGTACGAAGACAACTTGTGGAACTTCATTGGCTCCCAGTTGTTCTCAGAGTGCGTTTCAAAATCCTGACACTGGCCTTTAAGGCCTTACACGGCCCATGCCCACCCTACCTCAGTGTTAGGTTTGCCTTTTACCATCCCCCGCGACAATTGAGATCTGCCTCCCTCAGACATCTGGTCACTCCCAGATTTAAGAGAGCTCGCCTCGGGGGAAAATCCATGACGGTTAGAGCCGCCCAGTTATGGAACAGCCTCCCTGACCATCTGAGACACACGACAAACCTTGCTTACTTTAAAAAACACTTAAAAACCTTTTTATTCAGGCAAGTCACGTAATCCACATGCTTTCTTTTCTTTTTTTTTCTGACACTCGAATCTTCTCTCGCGCCAGGACAGTCTTGACTAGCAGCGCGCGTTATAAGAAATATATAACATAACATAACATAACCCAAAGAGTTTTTTTAGCAGTCAACTAAGTCAACAGCTGCAAGTGTTGTAGTATGAATCACTGCCCTGGAAGAAACACTTTGGACCCCTGCACTTATTTATTTATGCAGGTATATATTTAGCTAATGAAGCACTGGTTGTTCTCACCGCTGGAGGCTGACAGGGCAGCCTCATGCAATGGATTCCCTGCAAGACGGATTGCCCAAGGCTGACGCAGGTCATGATTATTGTGAACACATCAGAGACCAGCTTATGTGAAGAGCCGGCCTTAATTTAAGCATCCACTTAAGTTTCTGGTTAACGGAACTTCACCCCTCCCCCCTCACATGCCCTTGCCTTGGGCCTATAGCGGTAGAGGAGGCAACAGTTACAGGTGTTAATGCCCTAATTATAGGCTCTGAAAACAGTTTCCCCATAAAATTGGCATCAGAATATTGAAAACAGTGAGTTCCCTGCTCCGCCGACCTCCGTCTCCTGCCAGTAGATCCTGTCACATATCCTGAATTTGCGCCCTGCCTTCATGTGTCTGAACGAGTCTGGATCGAAACGGTGCAATCCTGAGATTTCTGCCATTCCGGTGGAAAAAGATACGTCGTGTGGCACTTTGCGGCCTACACCAGCTTGAAAGCCGGGGTCTCGAGTACTGGCCCAGCCGGACTGAAGTTGAACAACATCGGCCGTGGTTGTGTGACAGGGTCCGGTCAGCTGAAGTGGCAAGTTTTCTTTTGACCTGCTACGGACGGCAATAGGTGTGCCTGGTATACATCGGAAGAGGGGTGACGACACGTAATTGCAGCAGCGGACCGGGGTTCCTAGCCCGGTGGCCCAGTTTTGGGAGCGGCCGGTGCTCGCCGGGCGGGGTTCTCCGCCTGCGGTAGCGGCTTCCGGACTATCGTTGTCGCCAACGGAGTGTCCCCCTCTTAAGTCTTCCGTTCCGCATCCACTTGCTTTCCCCTCCGAGGGACTGGGCTTGTCGGAGCCGACACTATGATTGAGACCGAATGCAGTGTTGTGGAAGAAACCGGTACTGTCCCGTCACTACTGACTGTTTTGGTGGCCCTAGGGTCATTTCATGAGTGTATTGATACACACCTACGCACAATGATAGCTTGCTTGACTGGAATTGAGCGGACCGGACCGGACCCTGTTCCACTGCGGGAAGCGGAACCACTGGAGATGCCCTTGATGGCCACTTCGACGGGGGATCCAGACCCTGTGCTGTGGGAGGTGTCTGAGCCTTTGAATAGTGTTGTGTGTGACCGGAGAGAACACGAAGTGGTGACTGGATCGTGTGGCCTAAGACTACTGCTGATTATGGATGGACTGCGTGCCGCTCCCCTTCCGGAACCCTACGCTGGGAACTGTTGTCGACCTGTGCCGGAGTTACTCCCCTGTGTGTCTACGCCGCTAAGATGGCGGCCGCAACAACGCTCTGCATCCGTGAGGGTCAGGGGAGTCTCGGATCCTAATGGAGTTATCGTATTCTCTACCCGGTGCTACATCCTGGTTTTAACTCTGTTCCGATTTTTTTATGTTTTGACTATCCTGATGAAGTGGCTATTCGTCCGGAGGGGGTTCGGGTGTCTGCTCGAAGGGGACAAGGTTGACATTGAGAGACTGGGTTTCACATCGAGTCTCGCAGGACATGGGGTTTGCGATGGTACTATCTATGGAAGGCAGGGCAGTATTTGCAGTTTCCCCTGTTACGCCACGAATTTACAGCTTGCTACGTTTTTGATTTATTTCAGGGGATTCTTGGTTCGGGCGGGGGGAGGGGGGGCCGGGGATATGATAGACGATGCCCTCCTCCGTTTCTTTCTTTCTTCCTTCTTTTAGGGCTTAGTTAGCTGGGGTGACAGGCACGCTGCTAGTGGGTTGGGCTGTAACCATCTGCAGGGGTGCAGGGTGGGGGGATGGTTTTTTTTTTGTTTTGTCTTTATTTTGTTTCTATGGCCTTCCCTTCCTTTCTTTCTTTCTTCTACGAGATGTGGGTATAATATCCTAAGCTGCTTTGGTTCTCATATTCGGGTGTCATGTGTTTTGGCTATAATCATTCTGATTTTGCGGGTGGACGGGCCCTGAAGGTTTCAGCCTAGCCGGGTTGTGGAATGTTATGTCCTTACTCCTGCTACGTATTTGCTAGTGTTGACGTCTCAGTCATCATTTAATTGATCTGTACCCGTTTAGTTTATTTGCCTGTTCACCTCCGCAATGTGCTCTGTTGTACGGTACCCAATGTATGTACTCACTCTCTTGTTTTTCTACAAATAATAAAAATATATATAAAAAAAAAAGAATATTGAAAACAGAAGAAGTCTAACAAGTAAATAGCAAAAATAAAAGTGTGGAATTCGGGTCCCGTAAGTTCCCACTCACGTCTGCATTTTTGTGAATGAACCTGCCTCTGGGTAGGTGTAGGCACTACACTGGAGTGACAGCCCTGGTTTGAGAGGGGTACGACTTTCTCCAGTTGCAGACAAGGAAGCGGTGGGAAGAGAGGTAAAGAAACCTCCATCTCCAGTGAGAAGCAAAAGGAGCTATGAGACCTGAACAGTCGCCTTCACTGCGAGACACATGCAGCTGTGGGACGGAAAGGAGAACTCTGGTCACCTCCAGTGTCAGACACAGGGAGCTCTGCTATGGGAAGAAAAGAAACCACCACCTTCAGTGTCAGACAAAGGGAGCTCTGTGATAGGAGGGATTGAGACCGCCACCTCCAGTGTAAGACCGAGGGAGCTCTGTGATAGGAGGGATTGAGACCGCCACCTCCAGTGTCAGACCGAGGGAGCTCTGTGATGGGAGGGAAAGAGACAGCCACCTCCAGGGTCAGGCTAAGGGAACTCAGTAATGGGAGGGAAAGAAACCGCAACCTCCTATGACATCTCTTTATTAATGTAATAACTGCTATTTCACAATTGCTTTATTAACCTTGCATCTCAAATTTGCTTGAAAATGCATCATTTGCCCACTCTTTTTTCAAAATGTTCTCGCTCGCCACACTGCAGTGTTTACGCCTCACCACTTTCAAATGTCATCAGCCGCCACTGCCAGAACCCCCTCATGGCAATTTCAGGCCCTATTACCAAATTACCTGCTATGTTCTCTCTCTCTGATTTTCTCTTTCTTGCCGCCTCTCTCACTGGCTAGCTTTCTCTCTCATTGTCTCGCTGTCTTTCTCCCTCTCTTTGACTCTCGTTTGTCTCTGATTTCTGTATTTCCCACCTTGACCATATCTGTCTCTCTTTGACCCTGGACCTGTTTTTCAGTGCTCCTCTCTCAGTGCCTCTCTAAATCACTTCTCCAGCCTCAGTCCGTCTCTCTCTTCTCTGTGTTTCCCTCTATTTCAGGTTTTCAGTCATTCTCTCCATCTTTCTCTGTGGCTTCCGCTGTTCCCGTATTCTTTCTCTCGTAGTCACTCTCGTTCCATCACTCATACCTGTCCATTTTATTTCCCTCTCTTCATCCTTTCCGCTTATCTCCACATTTCATTGTTTTCCTCTTTTCCTCCCTCTTTTCATTTTACCATCCAATTTTCTTCCTTCCTTTCCCAGTCCATCCTTACTGCTAACCCTTCACCTCAACTAACTCTCCTCCCACCTATCTTCGTTCTCATTATCACTTTCTCTCATACTTACTCATCTCTCACTCTCCTCACTACAGCCATGCCTTCTCTGTCCCCCATCGTCTCTCCCACTCTCACTTTCTTTTCGCCGTCTCTTAAAATCTCTTCTCACTTCCATCCCACACCCACGCACCTGTTCTCTAATCTATTGAATGAACTCCCCCCACACACTCTTCGTGTATCCCTCTCCTGCTTTCTCCTCACCCTCTGGCTTCTCTCTACCCAGTCCCTCTCTTTTAAAGTTCCCCGCGAGCCTTGTCTTTGGCTGCGGCCAGTGCCTCGCAGCACCCCTTCTCGGCGCTCTCTGGAGCCGCCGTCACACCGCTGTGCGGCTCATGGCTGCCGGTGCAGTCTTATTACCCATTAGCCGCCTGGCGCAGTCATTCTTGCACTCATGGGCCACGTATAATTGTCCGTCTCGGCTACAAATTGCCTCTCCCCGCAGGCCCATTCGCATAAATCCTGCGAGCTCGTCCAAACCTGCTCCAGTGTGCGCGAGCGCGCCGCACGCGCGCCGAGAGCCAATAATGGGTAAATCTCCACTAAATGCTTCCTTCAATTAAGGCAGGGAAAAAAATAATAATCTCCTGGTTTTATGTCACAAAACATTAGCAAATGCAGAATCATTTGTGGGGAGCGGAATGGGGGGTCTTTTGGCAGGGACGCCGTGTTACATCATGACGCCAGAATGCAGACTCGCGAGGCCGAAGGCGGGATTTGCACAGCCATTCGGCAACATCTCCTGACGTTTAAGGACCGGAAGGTGGTAGGGTGAATCCAACATGTCGTCACTTCCGGCATCTTTACCCATTAGCAGGATAATGTGTTTTTACATTGCACAGTGTTAGTGAGTACCCACCGTGACCTCTCGGGTGCATGAAAAGGAGCGGCAGTTGTGAAGCCAAATTTGTGGGAAGTGGTGTGGGAGGAAGTGTGTACGGGGAAAGACCGAGGACCACAAAGCAGGCAGAGGTTTAGCTGAAAAACAGATGATGATGGGAAAGATGCTGACCGACTGAAAAGATTCAGAAGAGGTGCCACCTACTTCCTGTCCAGTGACTGCTGTGCAACTAGAAAACATTTTAATCGAATACATAATATCGCATATCACTTCTTAGTGAAGATGTCTAATAAGTAGACCAATCTGTGACCTTTTGGTTCTTTACCTACACTTTTTACACATTTGCCGGGCAGTGCTCTCTTGCTATGATTTCAACTCTCTATTGTTTCCATAAAAGTTATTGTTTGCTACTTGGACCACCAGCTGAGTTTTGAAGTTATTTCCTTATCAGCAAATTAGATGGACGGCACTACAGGGCCCTGGATGTGCATGAGATGCTCGGCTATGGACGCATAATGTGGGGCTCATGGGTGCCTTGCGGTCCAAGAGCCGCCCGCAGTGGCAATGCATGCTGGGTAGTGCATGCCCCCTGAGCTGCCCCACGCTCAGGATGTGCACTTGGGTTCTACAGCAGTACTTAGCCACTGACGGCCATCCATCAGCACTGAGTTAACCCTGCCTTAAAAGCTTCCGTAAATAGACCTTCACTCCAGCAGGGAAATCACTTGAAGGTGGAAGGTGGCAGAGAGGCTAAAGTGCTCTTAGCATCACCCCCTGAGGTATAGCTTTGGACTCCCAGGCTTAATGCATCCCAAGAACCCCGCTTAATTACTTAGTCACTGCATGCTATGCTGAGTGTCCGGCAGGAACCACACACTTATATCGTGTCCACACATCGCCGGCTTAGTGGGTGAAACACATGCTGCAGAGAATAATTTTCTGTGTTATGTTACTGACATCATACAGTTCTGCCAATGGGCACAGGTTTAAAAACTAAGCAAGATGGTTTACGGAAATAATGTGTCTGCTGCGGGTGTCTCAGTGTTGGTTTCAGGCACGAATCCTGATAGGTCAGGTCAACCTCAGCTATTCATCCTTTCTAGGTCGATATCAGGTGCACCATTGCAATTATTCATGCATTGACCTACTAGTAGCTAACTTATGAATTGACATATTTCTGAACAAGCGGGGACATTGCTCTAATATCAATTCAAGATATTTAATTTGTAGAGGTTTGGGCAGGAATAGCAAAAATAACAATATTTACCATTTATGTAGTGGGCACCAGAAAATGAATCGACTCTTGGCACACTTAAGGGCTGATATCAACCTATTGTATGTTTTGGAAATTTACTCATCTTAGGTTTCCTCCTGCAATTTGAGTAGATTTCTGACTTTTTAGCGATTCTCAAATATACCCAGTAGGCATGGAAAGTGGCACAAGTCTTAGATGTCCATGAGTACACAGGGTGCCCTGCACATGTTTGGTAACGTTGGGCGAGGCACTGAAATCTCTAGCGAGGCTCGAGCCGGATACTTACATCTGGCTCAGATAGAGGTCCTCTTGAAACTTCAAGCCCAAACGAGACGAGCTTTTATAGGAGGACGTGTGACCTGAAAGCTACAGCTGCCGACCACGTACCATGTGACCAACCAAGTTTGACTCCCGGCATCATGCCGGCATCCTGTGATTCTCGGCAAATCTGCCTGGGTGGGGGAAATAATAATATCAATGTAGTCTGTGTTTGTTGACAAGGACTGTTACATGTTTGGGCAAGGTCTGCACTATGTAAAACTGTCCACAATGAAATACGACTTCTGTCTGTCATCCATGCTTTAATCTCATCTTTCAAGTCTAAGGGACACAACTTTAACCTTTGATGTCAGAAAGAGGGACTTGCCTGGTGACTGAATTGCACAGTGTAAAACTGGAAAATTTGTGATAAATCCTGTCTTCCCTTCTTGACCAAATTGCACCTAGCCATAGGAAATTATATTTTGTGTTTGATTTAGTAACATATAATGTTGCTCCACCTATAACACGAATTTAGCCAAAATTTTAGTTTTGCTTGACAACTAACTTGCCTCTCAGTTACCAATATCAATCCTCCTCAGGGCGTGGGCAATAATGTTTCTTGTTCATGTTTTAAAACTCTCACTTTTCATGAATACTTTAAAATAATCTAATATACTAAGGTGAAACACTTCAGCTTGCTATAGAAATGTATTTTTTTTAATTTTAGGTGCCTTATTATATTGTAACGCCTTTGTTGCATGATTTACTTGTCAAGTATTTTCAGGGCTCGGCTCATGCATGGGCTGTTACAGCCAGGCCCAAACCTTAGCACGATTCTCCATGTTAATTTGTTGGTTCGCCCACCTCTTATATTACTGCAGGGTGTTCCTAGTCTGCAGGTGTAGAGTTGCTTATTTAGGCCTTAGGGAGCCTCCATGTCACACGGGTTTTGCACCATAATCAGTGGTGGGATTACTCCCCAGTCTCAGGGGTGGTGGGCCATTACACCAGAATCACTGTGACAGACATTAGCGTGTCAGTGCACCCATCATCATCATGCTGGCGTCCTTGTTCGGCTGCATCGCAGCAAATGGAGCTTGTGGCTGCCACTATGGGACCGGGTGCGCCCTCTTGTGAGATTTGGGTAATTTCTGGCACACCACCCTCCATCACACTGACATGCTTGTGGCACATTTCAAGGGACAAAGCAATCCCAGGGATTCTGCAGGGCTGTGTGACTTTAGGCTCACTAAGGATAACCTTCTTTCCTGCTGTCACAAAATCTGTTAGATTCGCTTGGCTGTGAACCACATTCAGCCGAAGAAACACACAGGATTTCATTATTGTCCTAGAATGCTAGCACACCTTGGGGAATATGATGCTAAGGAAAGCCCACTAATTTAGGGTGACGGATCCCAGTATACTGTGTGTAGGTCATAGTAAGTCAAAGTCCTGCAGGTCACCCACGTCCCCAGTGTCTGTTGTGCATTTGTGGCACTAGGAAGCCACCCAGAAACGTAGTGAGGTCCTGAAAGGGTGACTTGATGGCATGGGGCTACTATCAGCAAGAAGCTGATTGGACCCAATACCACTGTCCTCAGTACCTACTCTTGTTGAAACAACCAGTCAATACAATGGGAGCTTGTTAGGCTGCAAGCAAAGGCTTGGCTTCTGGCATGGGTTAGTGGATTCTCCTTTTAATTGATGGCTAGGCGATGCTAAGGTGCTGGCTTCCCTGACAATGCTTAAATCAAGGTGTAATGCGGCAGAAATGTTGATAAACCCATTCCCTTTACTTCAATGAAATATGTCTTGTTGGCTTTAGGGTTTCTGGCGGGTTGGTGGAAGTTCAATTGGTGGTTGATTTATGCTGGTCCTTGGTTGTGCAGGACTTTGTAAGTGTGGCTCAGCATCTTGAATTGACATATCTTCTGAACTGGCAGGCAGTGAAGCTTCCTGAGGTGGGGGTGATGTGGGTTCATCTCGAAAGGTCAAGGTTGAGTCTGGCAACAGAATTCTGTATGGTCTGCAGTCTTTTCAGGAGGTGTACAGTGATTCCCTCACAGGATGTGTTGCAATAGTCCAGCTGGCTGATGACTAGGGCTTGAGCGACGGTTCTTCTTGTTTTGATGGGGAACCATTTGAAGATCTTACAGAGCATGCAAAGGGTGAGGAATCAGGCAGAAGAGACTGCGTTGCTTTGGTTTTGAATGGTGAATTTGCTGTCTAGAATGATGCGTAGGTTGCAGGCATGGTCTTTTGGAGTGGGTGAGGGTCTAAGTTTGGAGGGCCACCAGGAGTCGTTCCATGACACGGTGTTGTTCCAGAAGATCAATACTTCTGTTTTGTCTGTGTTGCGTTTCAGGCAGTTGTCTTTCATTCAGTCGGCGACACTTGTCATACATCTATGGAAGTTGGCCATGGTGGTGGAGGGGTTTTCCAACAGCATAAAGATGAGTTGGGTTTTGGCGTAGGATATGATGTTTAGTCCGTAGGTTTTTAACGATGTTGGCCAGTGGGGTCATGTAGACGTTGAACAGTGTGGGGCTGAATGACTAGCCTTGAGGGACGCTGCAGATGATGCTCTTGGGTTTTGAGGGGAAAGGAAGTAGAGGGTCTCTCTGTGTTCTTCTGGTTAGGAAGGAGATGATCCATTTGTGGACGTCTCCTTGGATTCCAATGTGGTGAAGTCTCTTGATAAGAGTGTAGGGAGATACGGTGTTGAGCGCCACAGAGAGGTCGAAGAGCACCAGGGCTGCTGTTTCTCCATGGTCCAGGAGGGTTCTGATGTCATCAGTTGTAGTGATCAGGGCGGTTTCGGTGCTGTGATTGTTGTGGAATCCGGATTTGAAGGTGTCCAGAAGGCTGTTGTTCTCCAGGTGTTCCGTGAGTTGGCGGTTGATGGCCTTTTCAAGGACCTTGGCTGGAAAATGGAGCAGAGAGATGGAACAGTAGTTCTTGAGGTCACTGGAGGATTTCTTGAGAAGTGACTTGACTTCTGCGCATTTCCATTCTTCAGGGAATATGGCTGTGGAGATAGATACGTTGAAGATGGTGGTGAGGTCCTTAGTTTACAGTACCAGCAAGTATGTCCTTTTAGAGCAACGTCCTTCATCCAGCTGTCCGTCTCCTGGCTCCCACTGCGGACCACACACCAAGATTCTATGACATCATTCACTCTCAGCATTGCAGACACAGCTCAGACACACAGGGGATGGCTACACAAAGGTACTACAGGGGTCATTGCCCATTGTTCTGTTTGTGCTAATCCTGATCTACAGTTTGTGCCCTAAAATGGCTTTCTGGAATCCCTAAACCGAGTTCAGTTGCGTGAAAATGTTGTGAAGCATTCCTGTAGTCTTCCCCCAATACTCGATTTACTGAGCAACTGGAAGTCATATTTTGATACTGACAATATACTAAGAAACTGCTAAATGTGACTGACTCTGTCCCATCCCTCCTGCCCGTCTCTCTCATGGAAACGTCTTATTTTCTCGTTCACAGCTGACATCAGGGTTTGTCAGGCCGTTTGCAACCGGTTGTAAATGCAACCTATAATAATGGTGTAAATACGCCTGAAGGATGCAGCTCTTTGAGAGTGAGCCGCCCTTGCCTGGCGGGATTTACTGTCTGCGATGACAATACCAAAAGCACTTTTTAAGATGAGGCAGAAATTACTGGTTTTATATACAGTGGCGGTTGCAAAAGGACGCCCATTTTTCATAAGTCACTGTCAGTAATGGGTCCTCGCTCGCCCATTAGGCAACGCAAATGCCAACCCGTTCATATATTAGCATAATAGCCGCGTTATCCGTTTGGACTCTGTAGTCAGGGGCTTCATGGCCACATTGAACGCCATTTCACCTTGGTAATATGGGCCAGAAGACGGCAATTTGCATGCACGCCTCTCAAAACATTAGTTGTATTAAGTAGTCACATCCCTTCCCTTGTAACAGTTTGCTATGGGGCATTACTCTCCTGAAGCGTAATCCAAAGAGGCAATTTGATTACTTTTGGGAGCTTCAAGTACTGATTACGCAACGTCTGCTGGTTTCTTCTTGGAGGGTACACAGCAGCGTCCCTGTCCACCAGTCATTTTAGTTCAAACCCCATAGTCTATTTGGGGCTCAAATTAATAATATTGTACCTACAGTGCACACCGGAACTACATTGTTTCTTGCCGCTTGAATGACCGCAGTTATTCCCTGTCTCAACGGTACCCATGCTGCTGACTTCGACAGAGTTGACCCTACCGCGTACGAGTTAGTGACGTGGAGGCTTCAGACAGATCTCCGCAGCAGGCGCTCCACCCACTGAACTAATCTTTTTGTAACTAGCCAAGCGTTTCCTCCCTTATTTTGTAAAGCCTTAGCTCGCTATCGATTACGTTTGTGGTTTATTAACCTGAAACTTTAACATTCCTGCTGGCATGGTGTGTAATTAAACGATACCCGTGATCTATGAACAGTCTTTGTGATTCCCTGGCACCTTGTAGCAGTGCCCTCTCTCCTTGACACGTGTCTCTCTCCTTACATTTTAACAGGTCTCTTAAAAGCACCTTGAACCGGATGGGCTCCGACGTGAAGAGCGACGAAGAGCCTAAGAGGAAAAAATGCAACGTTTCGGAGAGCAGCTACGGAAGCCTGGTGGGATCTGAGGTAAGGTCGCGCGAGGTGGCCCTCTTGGGCCTCAGCTCGCCTTCTGCCTGAGCCTGAGCGCCCAGAGACTGATCTGAACTACATAGGATTGACGCAGGCGCACCTAACAGTGCTTTAGAAAGGCGCAGAGGGATTGAATTCTACAATGTAGGTCGTTTATTTTTGACGATATTTTATGAGTGAAATTAATTAGGATGAACCTGTGTATGTACCAAGCCCATGCCTCAATGCAAGGCGGAGGAGATGTTTTGCCAGGGCATATATTGCCCCATAGTTATATAGTCTGCAGGTACCGTTCCACCCGGTTGGAATTCTTGCAGGATACGTAGCAGCTCATGTCTGCGCATGTGCTGCACCGGCAGGTGGTGGTCCTGCCTCTGCGCAGAACTGAAGCCCAGATGTGCACAGGATATTCTCTGGAATTCTTTCGACCCCACTCGTTATTTCGAATCATCTGCCCTCCTCCTGGGGCCTGTTCTCTCTTCTCTCTTCTCTCTTCTCAGTGTGATGTGTCTCGTCATCCTGTTATTAAACCCCTAAGGCAGTGTCAATGCCTGTGTATCCCTGTTCCTCTGCCAGAGTGCTGGCCTGTGTATCTGTATCTCTGTTCCTCTGCCAGAGTGCTGGTCTGTGTCTCCCTGTTCTTCTGCCACAGGGTCGGTCTGTGTCTCCCAAGGCCTTTGTCAATGTGTTCATGTCCCAGTATCTCTATTGCCCTGGTCCAGTGTCCAGGATGCCCGGCAGGTATTCGTGTCCACCTGGCCTGACCCACTCTCCATGAAGCACCGTCTGTATCTCTGCATGCAAATGTCCAGGTGCCTTTACCAGCCTCCATGTCCCCCTATCTCAGGGCCTGTGTCTCCTCGTTCTAGCGTCAGTTTCAACCTCTGTTTGCCCCAAGATACCCTTGTAACTTCAGCAATGATATTGCCTTCTCTTTGTCATCAAGCTATCTATACAAAAATTGTTTTATTGAAACTAAGGATTTATGTGAGTGAGGTTGCTGCCTCGGTAGAGAGGTGTCCAGGTGATTGAGTTCTGCACTAAGGCAGTATATGATATGAGCTTGAGTCCCCTCTTCCCCACCTTTCCACATTGCGTGATCCTGGGAAATTTACTTTAGCTGGATTTTCAGGAAGAAAGCTGCAATGTTTAGTTATGTAATGTGGAGATGTATGTCAGGTGGCCTGCTTCACAAACGGTCCCTGCATAAGCTGCGCAACTTATACCTATAATGTTATGCTATTCACAGAACAGCTGCTGTATAGATATGTTTCAAAATGTTGTAATAAGAAAAAAAGTCATACTTTTCCCTCCTAAGGGGCCTATTCACCAATTGCATTTTGTAGTCCATTTAGTAGTTCTACAGAAGTATTACTACAGCGCTACTAAATGCTATTCACTAAACATACCAGCGGACGTCTCTTCCTCCAGCTGTCCTATGGTTCTTAGGGGAAGATCTCCACTCATGCAAGTGTACTATTTTATAGCAAATGTGGAACAGACCCATGGCAGTGGTTGAAAAGTGGGGTGTACTTTCTGCAAAATGTGGGGTGGAGGTTAGGGAGGAATAAAGGATATAGTAATGGACAGACACCTACCCACAAAAGAGTAAATCTTTTGCTATTCAAAAACTGCACTTTTAAATGTACTACAGCTAAAAGGTCCCAAAACAATAGTAAATGTGCTCCAGATCTAACCTGGAGTAATTCCAGCACCACACATGGCCACATATGGGTACTGCAACTCCCTTCCACCGAAACAAATGGAGGAAGGGGCTTTAAATTAAATCCTATAGGAAATAATTTTAGCTAAATGAAATTAATTTTGACTTAAAGCATATGTATAATAATATATATTTTATTTATATAAAATGTAGTTACCTTTTTTTAAATGTAAGCACATATTTAATTTTTTTAATATAAGTTAAATAATCACAAATATTAGTAATAAACTCTACAATTACATATACATGTACATATGACATTTTTACTGTATGTTGAATTTTTTTGAGGATAATCTTTAAAATATAGTTAATTATTTACAATTAAGTTACACAACATTTTATTTTAATTTGTTCTAGGTTTAAAATACATTTATTAATTTATTTTACATTAATAGTTAACAGAAAAGTATTCAATTTTTTTTTTACGTTTAATAAACTTTTAAACTTTTCCCTATACTTTACCATAGGGCGATCTAAACTCTGCGGGAGGAGATCCCCGCTAAATGTGTGGCGTTGTACATTCGGCTCCACCCACTAGTTCATGAGGGTACAGACATGCACATCTACACTTTTTAGTAAGTTTACACTTGGAAATGGTGAATAACCAAAAGAAGTACATTTACTGAAAAGTGTAAGGGTAAATAAACGTATAGATTTACTCATGTGTGAGTTTACATTTGTGAATAGATTGGAGTGTCTTTATTATCTGCACTAATTCAGTTGAAATCGGGGACTTTTAATGCTGCTGACACTACTTACATCTCGATCATTGGGCTTCAGGCTCAATGTGCAGTTGTACATGGGGTGTGTCTTTGCAAATGTTGACCTCATTTGGATTGTATTTTCCTGGTCAATCCTCTGACACATCCATTGAATCCTGGAATTGCTCCTACCGACTGATACTTTCATATATAGAGGATGCCTCACGTGTCTTTATGACTCAGCACTGAGCCATGGTTGCTTGAAGTGACTCAGGTGACACAGTTTCTCTGTCAAAACATTGAGACAAGCTAACCCTTGACATTACGAGCTCTATGAAGAATTCACCTTTAAATTAATTCTGCCCCTGCGTTCTTTTTTTAAAGGCTAGTGTGACGTGTAAATCTGCAAGCAGTTCAGAGAGCAGCGTGGTGTCCAAGCTCGACCGCAAAGTGTCACAGTTAAAGCAGAAGGCTAAAAGCAAGACCTTGCCCCCGACTGTCAGCCCTTTCCGCCGGAAAGAGAGCAACACAGGAAACAAGATGCAGAAAAAGCTGTGCCAAGCAAGGACCAGCATGCTGAACCCCATCCAGCGGCATAGCGAAAACCAAGCAACCGTCCTGAAGAGCAAGCCGGGTGCCATCAGCTCCACTGAAGCAGGTATGCCCTCTGCCATTCTTCTGACGTAAAAGGTGTGTTGTAGCACATTGTGCTGATGTCTTAGTAGTGTGAGTCATTCTAAGCACTCTTTGTGTCAACTCATTGTTGAGGTGAGTAAGATTGCTTTTTACATTTTTTTTATAGCATTACATTTTCTCCTTAGCTGATGTGAAAAACAGAGCAAGAGAACCCATAGCAGTTAGATAGTGGTGCTAGATTTCTCCATCTCCTCACAGCTGGATTAATGCATTTCGGCTACAGAGTAGCCTTTTTCACTGCTCGGAGAAATAAGAAAGCACTAATGTAACCTCTGTGGGCGGCAGCATCTCTATTTTGGATGCCAACTAAGGGGAATATGTTGATTAAGAACAGGAAAAGCGGTTTCTTTTATTGCTATGCACCCTTTTCCGATTTGATGCACGCTGTCCGCCCTCTTTCTGGATTGTGAGATAGATAGGCAAACAGATAGATTATTTACATATTTTGTTGCACAAAATGCACTAGTATGAAAATCAATACTTCAACTGGAAACGGGGAATATGGGAAATATTTGATGTTTTTCTGCCAAATATGAATTTCATCATAATGTCAGCCCCCAAACCAGTCTGCAGAGCTGTAACATTCTAAGCGGTAATAGTGTTATGTTGCATGGAGGGCCAAATTATGCGGCAAGATCATATAAATACGCTGAAAAATATGCAAATAAGTGACACATTTTGTCTGTATTATTTTTGTCATTTTGGGATAGAAAATACAATTGTTGTTGACATTTACAAATTTTGTGATAAATGTAGTAAATCGATAATTAAATGGTAAAATCAGCAGTCACAGAATCGCATAAATCCACTGACCCTCACCGTTATTGTATTACCAGTTTATTAAGAATAGTCAAATAAAGCCTAAACATTTTCAGTTTCAATCAATTCCCATTGCGAGCTGCACTTTGAAGAAAACTGTTTTTTCCAAGTTAAATTCCCCAAAATTAACATGTACTATATAAAATATAAAAATGGATACCATGCAGAATATGGTGCTACATTGCCATCTTGAGGTTCTAGTGACACCTATAAACCTCTCGGCCTCTTGGCCTTGTGGCTCATGATGTCACTAGAACCCCTTATGGCAATATTGCATCATATTGCAAAGTTACCTGTTATTTTCTCTTTCTCTCCTCTCCCGATCTCAACTAAGAGTTCTGCAAGCCAATTGGTTTTTGCAAATAATTTACAGAGTTTCACAATTCATATTGGAATGGGAAGAGAAAATACTAGGGTACAGGCAAAAGGTTAGGCCCAGTTCCCCCTTCATGAAATCAAGCAATTCAAAGATGGCTGCTATGGTTCTTTCGGATTTGATGGCAGAAGACTGCCAGGCTCTTTCATGCTGCCCATTTTGCAGTTCCACTACAGACCGCTTTGGCTCTCGGTAACAGAATGCATTGTAAAAAATACTATAATATATTTTTAGAGTGAACTTTGGTTTTGCCCCATGCTGATGGTTGTATAGTTTTCTTATCTATTGGCTTTTCTCCCTTTTCTTGTGTTTGCCCTACCCCTGAAACATATACCTACCCCTGAAATATATACCTTCCCCTGAAACATTTACCCTCACCTGAAGCATTTACTTAGTGTTTACCTTTTACGCTACTTTTTGTTTGTTCGTTTATATCCTTCTACTGCTGACATCAAGAATCTGTTTCTATTTGCATTTTTGGGTGCTGTTTGAGCTTTAGCATTTAATGGGAGGGCATGTCTTCTCCTTCCCCCACCCACTTCTCTCTCCCTGGTGCATTCTCCCTCCCCCCCCAGGTCTCCTGCAATCCTCCATTTCTCCTTCCCCAGTCATCCTTAATGTCTCTCTCAGTCTCTCCCTATGTCCATTTTCCTCTCTCACACAACAGCGCTGACAATGAGCACTGTTGAATGTTGGTCTCTCTCTCTCTCTCTGTCTCTCTCGCAAGGAACGGAGGTTGCACAGTACGAAGGAGGGAGGGATGGGTAAAAAAACGAATTAAAAAAACACTTTTCAAAAGCCGCCGTATCTCCTCCATCGTTCCTTTTCCTGGTGACTCCCGGAAGGTAGGAGGAAGGACACAGGCTCCCCTAAGTCAATCGAATCGCAATGCTGTAATGCAGCGTTGTGATTGGTTTGAGCGCTATGGTTCAGTGCTCAGCCGGGGACAGGGGGCCTGTGCATCTTCCCCACCAGGCTATACATTACTGGCTTGTGGGGAACATGTAAAGTGTACATGACTGTTTGACTGGGCCAAGATGGCTGGCTAAACAGTCATGCGCACTTACGGGCTTATTTATGAGCCCTTGCGTCACTTTTGCCCAGCTGGTGCGTCACTTTTTGTTACCA
The DNA here is from genome assembly GCF_964261635.1 of Lissotriton helveticus. NCBI lineage: Eukaryota > Metazoa > Chordata > Amphibia > Caudata > Salamandridae > Lissotriton > Lissotriton helveticus. The sequence continues at coordinate 1,094,463,894 of NC_136068.1, forward strand.
TCCCATAAAGGTAATTGAGGTCGGAGTACGGAAGATGCTGAATAACGTAATAATTTGATAAAGCTTGATGTCCATGTACACAGGCGCTTCCGTGCTCCTCTTAGAAAGTAACCTCCTTCTAAAGGTGCAGTATAATGTGTGAAGTGCAGGTTAAGTGCAGCATTGCCTGACAGGTGGGGCTGTCTTTATTTGTTAGCTGCCTTTAAGGAAATGCTTCTGTTAGTGGTCATTACTGGTCCCATGTGTGATGCAGATTGCTGGGTGCGCCAGACGCCCGCTGCTCCACACTTATGAGACTAAGTGGCTGATTATGCCTGTCCTGTTAAATTGCGATCTTTGCGTAAACACATGTTTGCGCACAGATGGCAGTTATAAGTGATGTGATGTTTTTTGTACTCTGTAATTATCAGGTGGGTAAAGTTAGCACCCGCTGTTACATTTCGGCAGGTCAACCTGGCAAAATATACTGGCGGAATAAGGTCCAGTAAATATTGCTATGTGTCAGTTTGGGTGCGGGGAGCATTAAAATGTGCAGGTTGTTCCCCATTTCAGAGAAAAAATTGCAGTAGGTGCTTTTTCATCGCACGCAATAAATTCCGAATTATCGAGGGTGATACATATGCACTAATCCGTCACCATGCCTTTAGTTTCAGTTTTATGTTTTTTTAGTCAGTCTTGAAAAATAGAATTCTACAAAAAAAATACAAAACGTTTACGTAAAAAAAAATATTTCAAGCAATATAGTGGGTTGACCGATTTTTACTACTTAAATCACCCAAATATTACCTGACACCAATCAATCCACATCCAGAATGGTATGGAATGGGCACTTAGGTATGGAAAGGGTAGCGGAGCCATATAAATGTTTGAAATGCAAATAATGGTAATGTAGAACACCAACATTATGTAGTAAAATGAACACAAGATACATTTTTCAGTGATAGTATTAAAATCAGAATTTGTTCTTTTGAGTTGGTTTTCAGTTGTTTGGTAAAACATAGAAGGGAGATATTGTACCAAAATTACACAGGTACACAATTTACCCCTCTTCCTTCACTTTTCCCACTCTCACAAACCACAAGCTCTTTTAAATAAAAAGGTTCTACAGAGGCTGGGCAACCCTGTATTTCACTTAGAACCTGGGTATAAACAGTAAAGAGAGTAACAATGTCTCATATGTATTTAGTTAAAGTAAGTTGATGTATCCTTCAGTAAGAGAATATACATAAAATAATATCTCTCCAGTTAAGTACCAACCATGGGATTTGTAAAGGAAGCCTAAAAATAGTGGTCAACGTCCTAGGTACAAAAAAGCAATGTTGTTCCTATACAGAGGACCTTTTCCAAGAGTGATCATCCCAAAGTGGCTCTTTTTAAACACTCTGTCCAGCATCTTCTTGTTGTTGCTATGTTCGCCCTAGGTGGACAAGTGTATGCCCAGACAGACAGGCATTCCGTCCATCATTTGTTTGCATAGCACTTTTCACCCTAAGTGAGATGGGTATGCCCTGCCGTGGGTCCCTTGTTCACTGTGCCACTGGATTCAAGCTAGCCTGACTGATGAGGGGTGATACCCCAAACCCAGTCCCGGGATGCTAGTTTCCGGTCCAGGGTGGACCTGGCCTGGCAGTTTGGACTGGACTGTTTCCACACGGAATAGGGTCAAACCTGATTTGTATGTGGCTGGGTCCAAACTGGGTTGGCACGGTGAGCAAAAAAACGATGTATTTAACACAGTTCTCTTGACTGGGGGAGAGTGTTTTAAAAGTTTCACCAAGCCGTCTTGTTGTGTTTGCTCTTTTTAAACTGTATGTGCAGCGTAAAACTTTTAACAGGATACGCTTAATAGCAGACATGCCCAGTGTGCCAGGAGGGATGTATTGATGGCAGATTTTCAGGATAGCCACTATGTAAAAGGTTTTAGCCAGAAGCATTTTATGTACATTTATATCTTGAAAATCGGGCATGGATCCAACCTTCACAGACATACCAGTGCTCTAATGCAACAATATGTATTAGGCCTTGGCAAAGCAAAAGGCGTTGACAAAATATTTGAGTATCTTCTAATTGTGTCATCAAACGCAACACGGTTGTAATTGTCCCACTGCTTTAAGCGATATGGTCATATCCACAATGTAACGATTATCAAGCAGGTGGACTTAAATGCCTGATTTAAGCCATTAATTAAATGTTGCAACACGATTATTACAGCAACATATTTAGCTCAAATAAATAGGTCTCTCTCAATATTCTAGGTTTCCTGCTTGACCAGCAGGACTTCTCTGTTAGTCATATCAAATTCAGTTTTGAAATCTATGAAGCATAAGTATGGAGGTCTATGAGTGAGATTCATAATAGCCCTGTCGGCCATGACCTACTGACCTCTTTTGCAGTTGGATCAAAGACTCTGCACCGTCCTATAGTATTGTCTTCTGAGGGTTTACTGGTATCCACTGATCTCTATGGCAGCTGGATCAGAGTCTCTGCACCGCCCTATCCTAATGTCTATTTGAATGTTTATTGTTATCTCTAGACCGGTATTGTAGCTAGCTCAGACTCAGCACCGTCTTATATTATTGTCTATTTGAGTGTCCTCTGCTATTTCATGATCTCTATTTTAGTTAGATCAAAGACTCTGCACCGCCTTATTTTACTGTCTATCTGAGTGTTTACCTGTATCTTATTAGCACATGACTGCTATCCTATTATGCTACCGTTCACTATACTGTACCCAATTATTATGTCTACTCACCCCCCTGTTGCCCACTCCCCCCCCTGTGAAGCGCTCTGATATCTGTTAAGATCTTGTTCGCGCTATATAAAACTTTGAATAAATAAATAAATAAATAAGATGGTTGGTAAAAGGCACTTCCGTACAGGGGATAACGCTTTTTGAAACTTATATTCTTATACTAGAATTACTGTCATATCGTCCTCAATATTTCTCATGTAAATTGTACCTTAGCAAATAATTTTGCAGTTAGTTCAAGGCTCATCCGTTCTTTTAAAACAATGGACACAGAAGGTCTCTCCTTCAAAAGTCAAAGATGGTGTCACTTAAGAAAGGATCGTTTAATAATAATAGAAGCAGAATCCTTGGCTATATTATTTCAGCCATCTTTAGTGTCACACTGTCCAAGTTATTCAGGCCAAACAGTTTTAAAATATTGCAAGCCCCAATCACTTTTTCTACCTGTAAAGCATATTCTCTAATCAAAAGCTTGGTATAATTGTATATGGGGGGCACAACATCTCTAGAATTGGAACTTTAGTGTGGTTTAAGGATGCCGAATTTCCATCCTGCCTCTTAAAAGTGGCTTGATGGGTCAGACTGAAGATCTGCTATCTCTAATGCATCAATCACTTATCTGTGAAAGTAGCCCTTCTGAATATTGAATAATTCATGGTTTTGCAAGTTACTAGCAGTTTAAATGTGATTTTCCTTCTTGTATTGCTTACTTATTTCACTTCATTTCCCCCTTTCTTTTCCTCAGAAAAGGACGAGGGCGCGGACTCGGACAGTGAGGGTGGGAGTGATGACATTACTGATCGGTTGTCAAAGGAGCCAAGCCTGACCCTGCATACGTCATCAAACACGTCCAATGTTGGCCCTTCCCCTTCATCAGTTGTGAAAATGGAAGCCAATCAAAAGGCAAAAAAGAAGAAGGAGCGTCAAGGATTGCTGGGTAAGGGTTGTTGGATTTGACTTCTCAAGTATGTTTGTCTGGTCAACTTTTTAGCGCCGCTGAAAGTGTCAGAGATGAGTCTCATTGCAACAATGTTTCTTTGAGAAGTTACATGTAGGATATGGAAAGGTGTTTTTTCATGTGTAGTCCACGTAAAGCTTTTTTTTCTATTTAGGGTGCTTCAGTTGTTTTGCTACACATGGTATTGTGTAGATTTTTCTTGCCAAGAGTGCATAGTAGACATTTTTTATCTCATTACGATGTGAACAATGTTTCATTGCATGAGGAACATAACAGGAAGGAATTTTTGCATGCATGCCACATATTTTTTGCATAGGGAATACAGACGAAGGGTTTGATGTGTGAGGAAACCTGGAGATGTTATCTTTAAGATGGCTGCTCAGTGCTCTTGTATGTGAGATGCTGCTAAGGCAGTTGTTGCATTAGAATGTGAAAGAGCTCTTTTTGCATGTGAGCTGTAGCAGAATTGTTCTTGCATAAGGGATATGGTTGAGGTCGGTTGCATGTGCTATATATTGTGCCAGATTTGGGCAATTATTTTTTGCCATTTAGAATGCAGCAGAGGTTTTTGTTGTATGTAGCATACAGTGGTATATTATTGTCATAGGTGGAACGTGGTAGATTTTTTAGATCTTATCTACAGTAGGCAGTCTTTGCTGTCTGTAGGCGAAAGCCTCTTGCGGACCATACTAAAAGCTTACAGCCCACCTTTTGCTTACTATTGGCTGGCTCTCTTGTTACTCTCATATGCTTCTAATTATTCAATAGCTTTCCTTCCTATTGTGTCTGCCCCTCCCCTGCACCATACTTTTGATTCAGTGGCGTGTATTCATCCTTTGTTTACACTTGGGGACTGCTTTTTTTGTTGCTTCAGCACATCATGAGAGTGCATTTTTTTCTGGCTCTCTCCCTCCAATGCTTTCCACCCCTCTCCCTGTGCTATGTTGCACCTCACCTGTCTCAGCTTGTCTGTAAAAGCAGAGCAACAGGCATATGTTTGCTGGAGTATGACTGAAGAGCAGGCTTTAGGAGTTGTTTGTGTTTTGACACACCAATACTTTTAGAGTGCTGGGTTGGAACTGGCTGCTCACACAGCTGCAGTTTGAGGCATACGGTGTACGTAGTATTACCGAAAGGTGCTGTCTCTTCTCCTGGATGCCTTCCTGGGATACTGCAGAGAATGGATGTCCACGGCATGTTTCAGTTATGAGTCCTGTGGAAAGTAAATTACCCCTTGACAAATGTTTTCTTTTACATTCTGACACTTCCATTCTGTTTTTAAATTATGTTCAGAGCATCCTGAGTAAAAAGTATTTGAAAAATAGAGCCAGTCATTTATAAAGATTGTAAACATTAAAATCAATGTACAATTTTGAAATACCATCAGAAGAGTCTTTACTTTTCCTCCAGCATTTTGAAATGTTCTTTTACTTATTTAAATCAATGCTTTACAAATAAGCACTGCCAACATCAATAGCTTCCATTTGCATTATAAAGGCAAGACCTATTGCCTTTGTCAATTCTTGTTTGCATATGGAGCTAAACAGAGGTTTTTTCGAAACCTGGGATCTTGCATGTTTCCGCATGTGGAATGTGGCATAGGCTTTTGTCACTTGTGATGCAGAGGAGACACTGTTGCTTGTTGCTTTCATTGTCTTAAGTCTGGGATGGAACAGAGGTTTCTGTTGCTTGTGGACCGTGTTAGGATTTTCTGATAAATGCAGGATGCGGGGGATGTTTTCGATGTATGTAGGAAGTAGTGGATGTCTGTCACGTTGAATGCAGCGGATGTTCTTATCAGGCTATCCTGGGACAGATGTTTTTCGGAGGATATGCGAGAGGAAACATCTGTTCCTGCTCCCACTGCATCAGAGCAGCTTTCTGATTCTGGTCAAATGTGGAAATAAAAACAATCACGTCGACGTAAACACAATGGTGCTGAGTTTAGTGTTCCCCATCCACTCCTACGAACAACAACGCTAGCAGCCCAGCTGACCCTTTCTTCAGTGATGGGGTTGTTGTGACTGTAAAGTCCCGTGTATGTGGAAGGGGTGGGGGGAGGGGTCAAGTTCCCTTTGCCCTGTTCCATGTCGCTTTGCAAGACTGTTAACTATGCTGCAATTGTAACAGATCACCAGTTACTCCAGGGAAAATGTCATGCCACATTCGCCTGGCATGCAACTTACTATACCCCAACCTGAAGACCTTCCAGAGGCGCAGCAGACCTGTCACAAACTCTTCTAATATCTCTAGGGGTTCATTTGCTGGAAGAGCTGTTTAAGATCCAGGGAAGAGTTCCCCCACCATAACGCATGGACCTGCTGCTGGTGAAGCGTGCAGGCTTGGTGGTGGCGGCTCTTCACCTAATTGATGTAAAGCGCTCTGACACCTACCGGTCTAGCTAGCGCTATATAAAACTTAAATAAATAAAACAAATAGAAGCCAAGTCTTTACTGTACCTGGCACTTCAGTCTGTGGTGTCTTCTGTCTTCACAGGATCCTGCCAGGCATCCAGCCCCGAGGGGGAGGTGAAGGTGCGCAAGCGACCAGTGTCTCACAGGGTTGACTTGGGAGCCGCCAGCAGGAAGATGACTCGACTTCCTGTCCGCAAGCAGGCCCTAGCCTCCGGAGTGGAGCACAAGAAGACCAAGGCAGCGCTTCGGCGCAGGATCCCGGCCAGCCCCAGGGTGCTGTCGTCGAACATGGGCATGGTGTCCGCTGCAGAGTTGGGACGCATTGCCAGTGAGCGCATCAAGAAGGCCACGCGCAAGAACAAGGCACTGCAGTCCGCTTTACGGGTGAGCACTGGTTGCGTATACCACACATGCAGCTCACACATTCCACATACATGCCACAGATATACAACACACATCTAGCACGCCTCAAGCAGATGACCAAGGCTCTGCGGCCTAGATTGAAGTTGATACCATGTCACTTGTGACCCCTTCAGCAAGTATATATTTTTTTAGCAGCAGGACATTTACCAATAACATACTTTTTTTCCTGAATTTTAGAAAGGACTGAAAATTCCAAGCATGCAAAGGGATGTTGACTTAAATATCACAGTCTCACCCATGACATAGGGCCCCATAACTGTACACTCATACTACCCAACTACGCTGTACATCGCACCCGCATTACCTTTACGAGCATGGTTGTGCAGTCAGCCTTACTGTAGAGAACTAGGCTTGTGCACCAGGCCTATCATTGTTTACATCTACCAAACACACTATCACTATGCCTACCAAACGTGCTTAAACAGATTGCTGTCACATCACATACATTGTACACCCCTATTTCACACACACACACACACACACAGACTTTTCTTCACCAGCGAGAGTGTTTATACCCCCACTTTGTTCTGCATACAAACCAAGGTCCTATAGTTAGACATTTGCATATGTATGAGTAACATACATATTACATACCCATCCTCAACCTGTCAGATACCACACAAAAAAATAAAGTCATGCAGTCAACCAAATCATAGAGCATCTGCAGTATGTACGGCACCTCCCACACAACCACATCACATGCACTGACTGCACACACCAATACTCCTCTGTTGCATGTCAAGGAAGCAGCATTCCTGTTTCAGAAACATGCAGACATGTGTGCACCGGAGGGATATCTCAATTGGTTGCACCTTCACCTCTAGAAAAAAGCGTTGATTGGCACTTTACGTGTTCAAATGCTAGCAAGGCATATTCAACCGTCCATCCAACGGAAGGCTGGTAAACTAAGTACCATTGCATTAAATAATATTAATACTTGTTAATTACAATGCTTAAAATGGCAAGAGTGCAATTTGAAGTACTAGGTCAAACAAGTTGTTATTCTTGTTCTTGTTATACTACACACATACACACCACATGTGCAACAGTCAGCCTTATGGCTAAGCACCAGACACATGCATCATACCTAGCACAGGTACATCACTCGCTGACTTTTCACATCACACTCATATGACACAAATCCTTAGCCATACCCAAATGCCCGCACCACACCTACCACGGTCTATGGATCACATGTGCTCTTCTCAGACAAACATATCAGATGCATGCTGTCACACATAGAACCATCTCACGCACGCCTACAAGAAAGTGCATCCCACCCCACCTAACACACATTCAGAATACACCCACTACATATACCACACATGTAGCACAAACCCACACTGTGCATATCATACATATACTACACATATGCACTCAACAAAGCACATACACTATTCATACAATGCACATGCCAAACTCGTACAACAGAAAGTGACATTACAATCATCATCTTATTTTCTCTTCTCTTTTTGGTAAGTTGAAGCTGGCATTAAAACTCAAACCTGCTTTAACTGAACTTTCTTTAATGCCCTCAAACAGAGGAAAAACGGGACCCTGGGCCTAGCTCTTGCCACTCGCAGCCCCAGAATCATCAAGGATGGGAAGAAGCTGAAGAGCAAACAGCCACCCCCCAAACAGGTATAGTGACCCTCCCCCATCACCCCCTCCCCTGGATAAATACAGTCACACAGCTGTACTCTATGGCACTTTTATGTTACTTTTGTAGTGCCACAGAATAAAACTTATGAATCATCCCAATGATACATTACCCATTATACCTTACGCAGGGCTGTACCTTATAACCCGATATTTATGAATCTCTCACCAGAAGTATGGGCATACACATTTTCACTATGATGTGCACTTTGTAGCTTGGAGTAAATAACTGCACCAAACTAAAATCTTTCAAAGATGTTGAACTATCAAAGTATAATAAGTTACCCTGTTTTGGACACGTCAGTGTGAAGTAGTTTGTACCAAGCAACCTCAATGTTCTTTTGAGTAATAAAATGATTAAAAAATATGCCCACTTTATCATGCTTCAAAAGTGATACATTGCTCTTGACAAGTAGATGTTCGTGGTGGATGCGCCATTTTTACATCTCATTACAGAGGTGGAGAACCTGGGGAGGTGATTCAAAGTGTGAAGTGGTGCTGCAGTTTTCTTATTTTCCTCCTAAAAACATTTCTGGTTGTAACCAACCATGTGTCTGAATTTACCTTACGCACGTTGGGCGCCATCAGGTAGGGCTAACTCCTTTAGTAGAGACTCACTTTGCCTGTCCTTTGTCTTCCCACTTCCTTCTGACGATGCAGTAGTAAGCCAAGTAAATAAGCTTCCTTTGGTGTTGGTCCATGGGGATTAGTAGGAAGGGTATGCCATGCCTGTGAGCATTTGAAGAGTTTGTTGTCCTTGTTGGGGGTACCGCTTTGAAAGATGACTAACACCTCAAATAGGTATCCCTGCAGCATCACAATAACTTTATGGGAAGTGCTTGCAGACAGTGATTTAACGTTGGAGCAATTTTCGTCGTCAAAACATCTCTAATGCCCTAATCAGCAAGCCTTATTTGTCGGACAGCCATAAACATTAATGCCCTCTTGAAGCATACTTTGTTTGAGGAACAGTCCTCAAAGCTAATGTCCTGTAGATCAGGCATCTGTCATATACCTCTTCTCTCCTTTCAGGGCCGAGCGGTGAGTAAGCTGCTGGCAAGCTTCACCGTGGAGGACGACTTTCAGTTCGACGACAACAGCAGTTTTTCAGAAGGCGAAGCTGAGGACAATCATACCAGTGGGTCAGCGTCCAACCAGAAGGTGCTTCCAGGTAAAGTGCAGACTACCAACTCTGCCATAGCAGGATTGCTGCTCCTACATTCTGTCTGCTGTCCTTTCATCTAATTCCTAGCAAGTTTTCTACCTATCTGTGGTTCTGTTACACTTTGCCTATCTCTGTCAATCTCTCTGTCTGTCAGTAAGCCTGTATCTTTCCAGCTGAGTGTGACTGCTGTTGCCGTTCCTGCTGTTTGTGAGTCTTTCCTTATCTGACATAGTAAGGATGAAAGTCCAAAGTTGTACTCCGCCGTCACCCTACCATTCATTTTTTGCCTATCCACTCGAATTTCGCTATTCACCCTGTGGTCTTGGACCCCAAGAGATCACCAGGGTGCCAACAGAGCCATACGCTACTGAAAGTTAATGGAGTACCAGCAATTAAATTACTTCTTCTTTGCCCTTAAGTGAATAACCTTTCTTTACTGGTTAGGATCTGAGCACAGCCTTTTTAGTGTACCCTCAAGGTGAAGTCTACATCTCTCTCCACGTAAAATCCAAACCATCCTCTTAAAAAAGTATTTTGCCCCTCCATTCAAGCTTGTGGTGTATAGAAATTTTGCAGATATCATGTAAACATGAAGTTCACAACAGGGATGTTTTGCCTTCAGTTGCTGCTTTCCAACATTAGGGAACAAGAGGCACAGGCAAAAACTCTGCCTGTTAAGAAAGCTATTTTTTACCACCTGGTAGCTGGCTGGAATACACAAATCTTCCCACCAAGCCTTCCCCCTCTAGAACGTTGTTTTTTTTATTTAACCCTATGACTTCTGAGGATCCCCACTTAATCATTATTGGAGCCCGGGGTAGGGGTGGCTCCACTGAATCATTATTGGAATCCGGGAACCCCCACTGAGTAATTACTGTAGTCCAGGGACCCCAGTCTAAGCAATTTCGATGATTTTAACCACAAAACAATCCACAAAAAATACAGAAACAAGCATTTATCAAACACATACAAATGATTTTAATTGAATGAAGTCTTTTATTTAATTCACAAACATATAGAAAAAAATTATATTTTAATTGTTACAGGAAGGTTTGAGCAGTTCTAAAATCAATTGATGACCCTCATCATCCATACTGTATTCTGTTCGATGCACGTGCACTATTCCCATAAATCAATCTGAGGACATTAACTTAATTTTTCACCTCATAAATTACTTCATATTTACAGAGCTTTCAAAAATGTTCAATTGTACATTTTGCTTCTTTATTTATATTTCATTTGTGTTCTGTTAATAGTATGTAATTTTCTAAACAGTCGAAGACCACCTGAGGAGGCTTTACTGACCCCCAAGGGTCCACGAACCACAGGTTAAGAACCAGTGCTCTAGATCCCTCATAACCCTCCAAAAATATTCTCCTTGAGTAGCTGGAGAGTATGAATATAAAGCAAAGCTTGTGTCAGATTGAGAGCTGTGCCCTCTGCAGAAATGCACTGTCCTGTCATGTGTGAACGCTATCCATTTCAAGTTTGTATTTTGAATGTTCTTGAGGATAGCCCAGAGCTTTCCAGAGTAAGATTATGGACATGCATGGTGGCTATTGCCTTTCCAACCAGGGTAAACTGGATGACAGTCTGCCCAGGACCTGACTTTACATCCTGTTCGCAGAGCTGCCACATCCTTAGTGAAAGAAGGTAGCGGGTTTAGCCTACCTCACTTCTCAAGAACTCCAGAGCTGCACTCTACCTAGAGGACAGTTGAGTAATGGAGTTAGTGACGTGCTGGCCTACATGACAAGAAGCAAGTACAAGTATAAGTCAGCCATTCCAGTGATGTCCCACCTGTCGGGTATACCCTCTTTGACACAAGGACTCAAAGACCCTGCAAATGGTCTCTCAGGTTCCTCAGATTCACACCACTCTCCAAAATAATGTCTTTCTGAGGCTGTGTTTTAAGTATTGAGCCTACAAGAGCAACACGGAGGTACGATGCCTCCTCTGAGGCTAATGACCCCCCAACCTTAAGGATGCAGTCTTAAAAGGGATCCCTAGCTGGAAGAAAATCTAGATTCAGAACAGGCATATCTGCGATACGCTGTCCGAGGAGCCACATTCCCTACCTCCCAGACAACAGAAGTCCCTAAGCACCCATGTGACATCTGGTGAGAGTGGCAGTCTAGACTAGTTTGCCTCCCAATGGCCCCTAAATGAAGGCTAGCAATTTTCAGAAACCCCTGTGGCTACAACACATCAGCGTATTATCAGTAAACATAAACATGTCAGCTCTTATCTAGTTTACGATGGATCGAGAACAAGTAGGATTATGAAGAACCCCAAGGAGCACAGATATAAACAAACCTCTAACCAGGGTTGGACTGGTTGTAGCGGGCATCGGGCATTTCCCCTGGAGGCTAGAAGGGTGAGGGCCAGTTTTGCAGTGGCGGGGGCTGGTTTAGGGGGAGGTTTTCCAGCTGTACAGCAATATCGACACCCTGAAATATAAGCAGCAGTTCTTCACACTTGCTACCCCCCAACCTCCCAGGAGGGGGCCTGTCTGACAAAATTGCCAGGGCTGCTTTGGGTTTCCAGTCCGGCCGTTCCTGTAGGTATCCCTGCAGCAGTTGCTTATGATAGCATTGAACCATTACTTATTGTCTTCCATTTTGGGAGAGCACGGCTGTTCCTGTCTATCCCTACATTTGCCTTAAGACAATGTGGATGCTATCAAGAGGGTAACTGTTAGAAGGTGGTTCTGACACTAGGGCCGCCCAGATTTTTTGCTTTTTGAGCACCTAATTATGGAGCTTTTACTGTGGGGGAGCCTCATAATCTGGGACTCATCCACAGTGAACTCATAATGAAGGAGACTGCATGGAGATTTTACTGGTGTCCGCCTGGCTTGACTAGGCCGCTGCGCAGCAGCTGGAGTATGGGACACCGTGCTGGTTACATGCAGACACGAGTGTACATGCGTGTGCACACGTGTAGGAGCTGCGCAGGGGAGATTCCTAGCGTGCGCAGTCCAGGAGCAGCTACAGAGTGAATGGTGTGGCAGGACTTCTGCAGAATTGGGTGGTGACATGGAATAGGCTTTATACCCTGGGAAGGAACATGCCAGGGAAAGTCAGTGCGTTTTACTGTGTTTTCACTTCATTATTCCCCAATGGGGATGTGGGGCCCATGGCTAAAATGACTTCCACAAAGCCTACAGATTCCAGACATGCACTAAAGTTCATTGTAGAGTAGGTGAAAATACGTATTCTGCTGCAGAGTCCAAATTCATATTTGTACTGCTTTCGGGTCATACAGAACTGTCATATTTCTCTGAGCCAGCCATGACCAGACCCAGGCTGAGGGTTGACCTCAGCTGGATGGATCGATAACCTTTCTTCCACAAGCTAAGGCCTCCTCTCCACAAAGAAGAAGATGGGTGGGGCTACAGGCTCATCCATTAGCAGCTGTCACTGGGTGCCAGGCACCAGTTTGCACCCAGGAGAGAAGGCAGTGAAGGGGGGAAGGAGTTGGGTTTCAGAGGCCATGTGGCCAGAGACACTGGAGGACTCCATTTTGAACAAACCCAGAGGCTGGACAAGAAGGAGGGGGCAGGGGCAGGGAAGTGATGTGTCGCTGTTTGATAGGACCCACAGAGACTTTCTGCCAGCCCCCTATTCAACTTTTAAAAAGTACCTGCACAGGAAGAGAAGCTCTCTCTGGGGTGTGGTCTGCTGAGGTGGAAGGTGCTGGAGCCTGGCAATGGGCAGTTGGAAGGAGAGACCCCCTGACTGTCACCCAGGCCCCTAACAGCACCAGAAGAAGCGCCCAGGACCGGTGCGCAGAAGCAGGGGCCTCTGCGCAGGGAGAAGAGAGGCGCAGGAGGAGAGCCAGGCGAAAGGCTGGCGAAGGGAGCCAGTGCAGACCGCTCCCTGCAGAGTGCACCCTCTTGGAGACCCGGAGAGTGAAGGAGAGTGCTCCCAGTGGCTGGGGGCGCCGCCAGGAGCAAGAAGATGCGAAAATGGGGCAGATCGGACCTCCAGGGGCTGAGATATGGCCCCCAGAAGGTGAGCGACCTTGGACCTGTGGCCCCCTGGCGGTGAAGCGCGTGAGGCTCTGCCGCTGGTCCAGGAAAGGCCCCCGGGGTGGGTCAGGTCCCGGGGACTGCCCTCCAATGTGGAGAGCCTGTGGGGGTCCCGGGTGGGACCGGGGCCCCGAACAAGGAAGGAGGAGCCAGGGGCCCGAGTGGGACCGGGCCCCCGACCAAAGCGCTGAGCGGCCTGGTGTGGGCTCCCTGCGCCGCATACCCTTACCCGGGGGTCCAGGTGGGACCGGGCCCCCCACCGAGGCCCCAGAAAGCAGCAGGAGCTTGAAGCGCCGCATGATGCCTTGCAAGGCCTGAGGAATGGATTGTTTTTGGCGTTTTGGTGGCACCCAGAGGAGAGGAGTCACCCTTGAGTGTGAAAAGGTGCTGGGGGGAGCTGCTGGAGCAGCGCAGTCTCTCCCCCAGCACAAAGCTAAGCCCCACCCTAAGTTTCTTGAGGATTTAAAAAGAATAACCCCTCAACTCTCAGCGAAGATTGCATCATCTCCTAGGCTGGAACTTTTGTTCTACAGCTGGGGGTTCATTGAGAAGTGCATCAAAGATTGAAGGGCTGAGTTGGAGATGTCTCGAGAAGGGCATCCCCTGGAGGTGAACTGGCGTAATTGCACTGAAATGCATTTATTAATGGTTATTTCTTTTAGAAGGACTGATGTTCAATGTGAAGTACTGGTGTAAGGTGATGTCACAAGCAAAGTGGATTTAAGTGGCTTGACACTCCTGCTAGGGTGTCTGACGGTATTTACAACTTAATCCTGTGATCATCTGTGATGCCTTTAGGGGCTGTAATTGCAATGCATTTTTAATGATATCCAAATGTGCTGAGTACTGTCATTCTAAAGTGTGCGTAAACATGTAGGCTTGCTGCTGCGCTTAGGTGAAGACCCCAGACTGTTAGCCCTTAAGATGTAGAGGTGTATACTTTAGGGTCAGTAGGAGATGCTTGGTCAGGGTCATGTGTCACCAAGGCAGGTGTATCCCTGTTTAATGCTTGTTGAAGTAATGGGAGGGGGACGCCATTGGGATGGTGCCAGTGCGCAGGGCCCTCGCTCCAGGATAGGTTCAACTAATTGCATTGGGGGCAAGATGATGTGCATACATGGGAGTGGTGGTACTAGACCCCACGCCCCCTGCTGGAGGGGTGGAGATGTTATGCAATGTCACAAAGTAATTCCAACAGCTTATGTATATTTGTAAACTGGTGTATAGTATTGAGTGATGTGTGTGTTTAATAAATGTACTCTTACTTTTATAAAGCAAAGTACAGACTGGACAATCAATTATTGAGTGTTATTTTTGCGCACCTGCAAATGGTGAATACTAGCCCACACCACCTCCCTTGAGTAAGCCTCAGACTGCTCTGCAACGCTACCCTCTGAGAGTCAGGCGCTGCCCTAGGGTGTTTGGTTCCCAGTGAAGGACAAATGTGTCATGTTATTTGTGCAGGCCTCACAGATGCTGCCTCGTTTTCCAACATAACATTGAGACATTCCTCTCTATAAGCTTTGTTGACTACATGACTTGGAAATACTCCAAGACATAACAGTGGGCCATGCATTTTGTGGACTGTGCAACCCCTTCCTCTGTGTCAAAGCAGTTTGAGAGGCATATCTGTGTAATATTAGGGCCACAGGCATATATTGTTTGCTTTAATTCATAAAACAAATTGTTCTCTTTTACCAAGTAGTGCATAAAAGACTTAAAAGCCCTTATCACAGAAGGGCAGTAACAGTTAACCCTCCAGAAAGCAGCAGAAGGGTCATCTCCTCCCTAATTGTAGTTGCCATTGAAGGAAGTACTGTTGCCATGCATCAGCCTGGTGTTGGTATTTGCCCAGAGAGGCAATCCTCTGATAAAGTTACACTTATGGGAGAAAATCCTTCACCACTGTTTTGCATGGGTTTTACATTACTAACCTTGAATTAATCAAATTGATTTTTATTTAAAAGTAGTATCTAACCCACAATACAATTGATCTGTGGGTGGACTCACTGATACTTAACAAAAGCCCTAAAAGAGAAAATGTTTCTTCTACTACTGGACCACCCCCAGGCAAGCAAAGCAAGAGGCCGAGGGTGGTGGGGAGAAAGCTGGAAAGAGCAGTGGCAGCACAGTGGTGGATAAAAAATTAAAGTGCCTTGGTCATAAGAAATCCACTTTAATAGTGGGCTGATATCGAAGAGGTCATCCAAACTAGGAGTTTGAGAATAGGGTGAAATCAGTCATTCAAGAAGGACCTTCAAAGACCTACTCAAATCTTCTTCCAATGCTGCAGCCACAGCAGGCAGGCAGCCGTGTATAATTGCAATCTAGAAAAACACACCTGGCTCTGAATATCAGGATTTAAACCTGAGGTACAAGCTAATGCCCTAAACACTACAGGGGGCAACTTATTTGGTTCTGCTGCGGATGAGTTGCTTTAGCAGATTAAAAAAATAGTGATACCGCATGGACCTTTTGGGACTTTGTCTTTCAGTATTGCCTTTAAAACACTGTATGTCAACCATTCTGGTTATGTCTGATATTTCCTGTCCAGCAGTCTGTGTGTGTCTGGTTAGCTGCCAGTTTTGGCATCTGATTGTGACAATCTGGGCAAGTTTGTGCCTGCCAGCATTTTACCAGATGTTTGTGTGCCTGTCTAGGAATCCTATTTTTGTTTATGTGTGTGTGTTCGCACGTTCAAAGTGCGTCTGTCTGAATCCCGGCCTGTGTGTCTATCTCTTTACCTCTGTGTCTGTTGATGTGTTTTTATTTGTTTTTGTGTCTGATTCTACCTGGCTTTTTCTGCGCTTGTCCATGTCCAGGTGTCTGTGTGCTTGGTTTGCATCTCAGGTGTGTCCAGTTCTCTGTGTGCCATTGTCATCAGCTGTTTTGTGTGTGTCTGTTTTTTTGTTTTCAGCTGCTTGTTCGTCTGTTGGTGCATGTCGATCTGTAATGTATGTTGATCTGAAAATGTGTCTTTCTTTGTCAACAGTTTGTTTGCGTGTATATCAGCAGCCATATGACTGAATTTGCCTGCCCATCTACCTTTCTCAGTCCAGCTATCTGTCTTTACATGTCTGTTTATGAGATTTCCACCCCCATCCCTTCCTGGTCCACCTATTTGTTTATATCTGTCCAGTGGTTGTGTCCCTCTGTATCTGTCCGGTTGTTTCTGAGTATATGCTCCACTCAACCTCAGTTCATCCCTTTGTCTGTCTGCAAAGCTCCCGTCTCTAAATATCTATTTTACCTACGATCTGTGTTTCCATCACTTTATCTTCTTTGTATCACACTCTTTGTTCTACTTCTCCCTATGTCCCTCTTCCACCCTTCATATCTCACTGTTCTCATCATCTCTTCTTCCTGTTCCCCTTAATGCCCTTATATCTCCCTCTGCCGACTCATACCTATTTCACCACATCTCTCTCCCCTGTTTCTGTGCCCTTTCCTTTCTTCATATATCCTTGCCTTCATCTTTCCATCTCTCCATTAAATCCCCCTGAAAGAGTTGTTTCCTCCTTCTGCCTACTGATCTTGCTTTCACTCACGACATCTCCATCCTTCTACAACTTGCTTCTCTGTAGCTCACTACCTTGTCATTCCACCATATCATCCATCCTATAATTCTGCCTAGTTCCTGCTTTCTATCAATCTATAGCCGCTTTGTTCCTCTCTGCATATCTCCTGTCCTGTCATCATTCCTCCATATATCCCTCCACGAATCTATCTCTAGTATCTTGCACTGGTGCTACATCAATCAATCAATTGATGTATTGATTTAGTCCTTCATATTTTCCTCCATTAGTCTATCACTAGTCTCTTGCACTGGTACTACATACACCGAATGCGCTGTCTGCAGCTCTTGCCTCTCCATTTCCTTTACCTTCATGAGGACCACTAATATCTCCGCATTTGTTTTGGAAGTGCTATGTCTGACTCGGTCCTCCCCAACTCCATTTTTGCAGCACCCATCTGTACCATCAGCCGAGAGGACCTGCGGGAAGGGCTGCATGTGCTGATCCCCAAGGAAGACAGTCTGCTGTATGCCGGAAGCATTAAAACACTGCAGCCACCTGACATGTAAGAACCAACAAGCTCTTTCTAGTCCATGCATGCATTACTATGCTGCTTCCATCTGTAAAGCCTCTTGCTAGTCTTTCCTCTCTCTCTCTGCATAACTACACTCCCAACATATACTGTGCCGTTTGCTTATCAATCAATCAATCAATCAATCATGCCATTTGTATAGCGCACTACTCACCCGGGAGGGTCTCAAGGCGCTTGGGGGGAGGGGTATGCTACTGCTCGAACAGCCAGGTCTTGAGTTGTTTCCTGAAGGCGAGATGGTCCTGGGTCAGCCGAAGGTGGATGGGGAGGGAGTTCCAAGTCTTGGCAGCCAGGTAAGAGAAGGATCTTCCTCCGGCGGTGGCTCTTCGGATGCGTGGTACGGCTGCGAGGGCGAGGCTGGTGGACCGTAGCTGGCGGGTGGGCGTGTAGAAGGTCAGGCGGTCGTTGAGGTACTTGGGGCCCAGGTCGTGGAGAGACTTGTGTGCGTGGGTGAGGAGCCGGAACGTGATCCTCTTGTCGACGGGGAGCCAGTGCAGGTTCCTCAGGTGGCTGGATATGTGGCTGCGTCGGGGGACATCCAGGATGAGTCGGGCGGAGGCGTTCTGGATGCGCTGGAGTCTTTTCTGTAGCTTGGCTGTGGTTCCGGCGTAGAGGGCGTTTCCGTAGTCCAGTCGGCTGGTGACGAGTGCCTGGGTGACAGTCTTCCTGGTCTCGGTCGGGATCCAGCGGAAGATCTTGCGAAGCATACGCAGGGTGTTGAAGCACGATGAGGAGACGGCGTTGACTTGTCTGGTCATCGAGAGGGAGGGGTCCAGGATGAAGCCCAGGTTGCGTGCGTGGTCGGTTGGCTTGGGTGCGGTGCCCAGGGCTGGGGGCCACCAGGAGTCGTCCCAGGCGGAGGGCGAAGATAATAATAATAATAATACAGATGCTTATAGAGCGCGAACAGCTACCTCAGGTGAGGTGTCCCGGCGCTAACGAGTCCTACGGCCCAGAGCGAGTAGTCAGGGGGGAGATCAAGATTATTGCATAAAGAGCCAGGTTTTTAGAAGCTCCCTAAAGCTAGCCTCTGTAGTGGCAGATTGGATGGCAGGGGGCAAGGTATTCCATAGTTTAGCTGTGCCGGCAGAGAAGGACCTGCCTCCAAGTCTAGCTTTCCTCACATGCGGAGCAGTTAGCTTGAGCAGGGAGTTTGAGTGGAGCTCTAGTTTTTGGTGGTAACGGGGAAGTCGAAGTTTTAGATAGTTGGGACACGTGCCTTTTAGTGCTCTGAAAGCCAAGGTAAGCACCTTGAACTTAATTCTGCTTGCTGCTGGCAACCAGTGTAGCTCGTGCAGATGCGGAGAGATATGCTGCCTAAAAGGGATACGTTTTATCAATCTCGCAGCCGCATTCTGCACGATCTGTAAGCGTTGCACCGCATATCTGGGCAGACCAAGAAAGAGGCCATTGGAATAGTCAAGTCGAGATGTGATTGTTGCGTGAACAACCGTTTTTCGACACTCGACTGGTAGCAGGGGCAGAAATTTGCGCAAATTTCTGAGTTTGTGCAGGCAGCCAGCGGTAAGCTGTTGTAAATGCGGCAAGAAGGACAAATTCTCATCCCATCTTACTCCTAGGTTTTTTGCATGGGTTCCGGGAGATGGGGCAGAGCCCATTTCCGTTGGCCACCAAAGGTCCGGAGGGGGGTGTTTGAGATTTCCAAAGAATAACACCTCTGTTTTGCTCGCATTCATTATGAGTTTATTAGTGTTCATCCATTTGGCCACGTCTCGAAGACAGCCCTTGATTTTACTAAAAGCTGTCTCTGACGTGTCCATATAGGGGAAGACCAATTGAGTGTCATCCGCGTATGATATAGCCTTGACCCCCCATTTAGCAATCAAGGTGAAAAGCGGGGCCAGATAGACATTGAACAACAGAGGGCTGAGTGCCGACCCCTGTGGGACACCACACCAGAGGCCTTTAGGTTCAGAGGAGAAGGGGCCCAGAGCCACTTTCTGGGACCGATCTGTAAGGTAGGAGTGTAGCCAGTTAAGTGCTTTGTCTCCAAGGCCAATGTCCTTGAGTCGAATCAGCAGTCTGCTGTGATCTACCGTGTCAAAAGCAGCGGATAGATCCAGGAGCACCAGCATAGCTGATGCCCCTGAATCTAAGGACCACCTGATTGACTCGGCAACCTCAATGAGGGCCGTCTCGGTGCTAAAACCGGCCCTAAAGCCAGATTGAGTTTCATGTAGGGCACCGCTTTCTTCAATAAAGCTGTTAAGCTGCCGTTGGATCAGTTTTTCGAGCATTTTGCCAGGGGCTGCTAAAAGGGAGATGGGTCGGAGATTGCTCAGATCATCCGGCGCGCCTTGGGGTTTTTATTTCAGCGGGAGAAGAGTGGCCTGTTTCCAGCAGTCCGGGAACATGCCTGTAGTAATAGACGTGTTCCATATATGTAAGAGGGGAACTGCGATTTCGTCAGACATTAATTTCCACAGTTTAGGTGGGCAAGGATCATCAGGTGCCCCAGATTTGCATTTTTTTTATTTCTTTCAATGCCTCGGAGAGGGTGATGGGCTGAAATTGATTTAAAGAGGAAGCGGATGGCTCAGAAACTCCAAGCTCAGCCATCAATGTCGGCTCGGGATTAGTAAAAGTGTCATACACTTTTAATATTTTGGTGTCAAAGAAATCAGAGATGGTTTCACAGAGTCTTGCGGAAGGGATAATATCCGTCTCAATGGCTCTTGGCTTGAAGAAAGATTTAACAATCTTAAAGACCTCTTTACTCGATTGTTCCGCCTGCTGGATGGAGGTCGCAAAAAAGATTTTTTTAGCTTTTTTTATGGATAAATGTAAGGCATGGAAGATCCCAGGATGAGGACTTCCGTCTTGTCCGAGTTCAGTTTCAGGCGGCTGTCCTTCATCCACTCGGCGACGTCTTTCATCCCTTCGTGTAGGCAGGTTCTGGCGGTGTCGGGGTCTCTGGTGAGGGAGAGGATCAGCTGGGTGTCGTCGGCGTAAGAGATGATGTTGAGGTTGTGCTGGCGTGCGATGGCTGCAAGAGGTTTCATGTAGACGTTGAAGAGGGTGTGGCTGAGTGAAGATCCTTGCGGGACGCCGCAGATGACTTCGGTGGCCTCGGAGCGAAACGGGGGGAGGCGGACACTTTGTGTTCTTCCGGCGAGGAACGAGATGATCCACTCCAGTGCCTTCTCTTGGATACCGATGTTGCTGAGGCGCTGGACTAGGGTGCGGTGGCAGACCGTGTCGAACGCAGCGGAGAGGTCCAGGAGGATGAGGGCCACTGTTTCCCCCTTGTCGAGCAGGGTCCGGATGTCGTCGGTGGCTGCGATGAGGGCGATCTCGGTGCTGTGGTTGGCTCTGAAGCCGGACTGCGAGTGGTCGATGGATCCGTTCGTCTCGAGGAATGCGGTCAGCTGTCTGTTGACGATCTTCTCGATGACTTTAGCAGGAAAAGGGAGGAGCGAGATGGGGCAGAAGTTTTTGAGATCGGTGGGGTCCGCTGTAGGTTTCTTCAGGAGGGCGCAGATCTCGGCGTGCTTCCAGCTCTCCGGGAAGGTGGCGGTGTTGAAGGAGGCGTTGATGATGTTCCGGAGTTGGGGTGCAATGGTGGAGTCGGCCTTGTTGAAGACGTGGTGTGGGCAGGGGTCGGTCGGTGATCCGGAGTGGATGGTGTTCATCGTGCGGGCTGTGTCTTCGGTGGTCACCGTGGTCCAGGTGCGAAGGGTGGTGGTGGGGGGCGTTGGTTCGACGGTTGGGTGCGTGGGTGGGGCGCCGAAGCTGTTGTGGATGTCGGCGATCTTGCGGTGGAAGAATGAGGCGAGGGAGTCGCAGCGGTCTTGTGACGGAGTGATGTCGTTGGTGCCGGTGCTGGGGTTGGAGAACTCCTTGACGATAGTGAAGAGCTCTTTGCTGTCGTGGGCGTTGTTGTCCGGTCGTTCCTTCAGGGATTTCTTCTTGGTGGTGCGGATGAGCTGGTGGTGCTTGCGGGTAGCGTGTTTGAGGGCGGTCATGTTGTCGGTGGTCCGGTCGAGGAGCCAGACTTTCTCGAGGGTGCGGCAGGTCTTCTTGGAGTCCTTGAGGTCGTCGGTGAACCTAACTATGCCCCTGATATGCATGGAACAACTTGTTTGCCTTTCCTCTTTTTGTGCTCAAAACAATATATGTAGTTTTGCAGCGTGAATCTTTCTGGATTCACTATGCTGTGCATATTCCGCAATCTGGTGGTTGGGTCCGGAATCGTAGTCTTTTTTCTCTTTTTTTTTTTTGTCGTAGCCCAGGTGGGCGTCGACGTCCCACCATTTGGTGTCCTCTCGGTGACGTCGGCGTGCTTCCGGCGGAAGCTACCACCCTTGGGCGCCATCTTCAGATTCTTTTTTCCGCCGTTGGGTCTGGATCGTCGCGTTAAGCTCCAGAAGTT
This sequence comes from Lissotriton helveticus, assembly GCF_964261635.1. NCBI lineage: Eukaryota > Metazoa > Chordata > Amphibia > Caudata > Salamandridae > Lissotriton > Lissotriton helveticus. The sequence goes on from NC_136068.1 coordinate 1,094,485,795, forward strand.
TTGGAGGAGGAAAGAAGAGAATACAGCAGAAATTCACAGGTGAAGACCTAAGAACATCGACAGAAGAGGACCTTTAGTGAGGAGACGACGAAGAAAGGAGAGAACTTCGAAATCTTCGACCTCCTTGAAGGAATGCGCACACAGGGGGCCCCCTGAGCGCAGGGATGTACAAGACGCCGTTTAAATTCTGCAAGAACTGCCACCACAAGTTCGCACAGAAGGACCAGCACCCAGTCTGCAACCTCTGCTTGCCAATCGACCACGAAAGCAGAGACTGCAACGCCTGCTCCGTCTTCAAGCCGAAGACACTCCGAATTCGAGAAGGACAGAGGACGGCTCACCACACGATGCAGGGCAAGGGCCAAGCCCCGACGCTCTATGAACTTGGCCTCTCCACCGACGATGAGGACAACATCGCCGAAGGACCAGATGACTTCACGGTCACTGACACCGATAAGAGTACGCCTGATAAGGTAGGAGAGTCTACGACCCCGAAAACTCCCACAGGGCCTCGAAAACCTGAGGCAGACACTCGAAAGTCAGAGCACAGAGCCTCGAAAGGAGCACCGGCGCCGAGCAAATCGACGACCGAGGCTGCATCCTCCGAAAAAGAGCCCAGCGGATCCTCCGAGAAGGACTCCCGGAGGCAGAAGACCAGCGAAAAGCAAAGGTCATCGAAGCAAGCCCCCGAAAAAGGGCCTTCGACTTCGACGTCGAAAGAAAAAGAGCCGAAGAAAGCTTCGACGTCGACGATGACGCCGAAAAGGGCGGCCAAAACGCTCGACGACGAACAGGCCGCAGAAATGCAGAGAAAAAAGAGAAGGCTCGAGGCCGAAATGGAGAACATCCTTCAGAGAAAGAAGGACTTCGACGAAAAAATGAAAAGTTACAAGATTCCCCCGAAGCCGGCACAGACTGTCGCTGAGGTACAGGAGATCGAAGAGTTCGACATCGAAGAGCCGCCGAAAACTCCGGAACCTACGGAGCACGAAGAGGAGGAGGACCTCTACTACACAGAGGGGGATTACGGGGAACAGCAGTCAAGCTACGGTTCTGGTTCCTCGACGGCCCAAGACCAGTATTGGCAGGACATCGAGGCCGAAAACCCAGAGGAGGCGGTAGAAACATACCCCTCGAGGCCTTCACCACCGGATGACATTGGGGCATACAATGAGGTGGTAAGAAAGGCGGCAACAGCTTATGGAATTAAGCTGGAAGAGGAGAAGCCAAAAGCAGACTTCCTGCTCGAGACACTGCTCCCCATACAGACAAGGAGCCAGTTCCTGCCCATGCTCAAGAGTATCACGGCCCAGGGAAAGGAGGCCTTCAAGGACCCGGCTACATTCAGATCTGTAACGCCGAGGACCGAGAAGAAGTACAAATTCTCCTCCGAAGACCCAGCTTACATCAAGGGTTCCGTCACAGCGGATTCTATCATCGCTGCAACGGCCAGGAAAAGGGCAAACGTCCCAACAACGTCCGGACCCCCACCTGACAAAGAAAGCAGGAGGATGGACCTAACGGGCAGGAAGATTGAGAGGAACGCTGCAACGCACTGGCGGATGGCGAATTCCAACGCCCTCCTGAATAGGCATCAATACCAGCACTGGGAGGAGATGGGACAGTTGCTCAAACATCTCCCGGAACAATACCGTGACAGAGGAGCACACCTGGTAGAGGAAGGGAAGAGCATCGCCAACTCATGCCTGAAGACAGCCTTGGACGGGGCAGAAACATCCAGCAGACTGATGGCTATAGGCATCACTGAAAGAAGGCAAGCATGGCTCAGGATCTCAGGATTCAAGGCTGAAGTCCAGAACAACATCCTGAACACACCCTTCAGCGGTGAAACATTGTTCGGAGCCCCAGTTGATGATAAGCTCACCCAACTGAAGAAGGACAACGAGACGGCAAGGTCCATGGGAGCCCTGCAGTTCAGAGGGATGAGAAGGGGCACTCTGTCGCGGAGGCCGAACGGCAGAGGTGGAAGCCAGCGAGGAGATTCTCACCAGAGTTTCCACCAGGGGCAACAGAGTGACAGCCAAGGCCACCAGGGGCAGCAGAGGCAAAACTGGAACTACCAAGGCAGGGGCCAGTCCTTTCGATCGAGAGGAAATGGACGGGGCCAGAGAAGAAGAGGCGGGGAACAGCCCCCCTCTAAGTGACTTCACACGAGAGAAGGTGCTCTACCACCCACACCCTCCGGGGGAGGAGCACGGGAAAACAAAGAGGAGAGGGCTACACGGACAAGACACAAAGGAACATGCAACTCCGGTAGGAGGAAGATTGAGATTTTTTCTCCAGGAGTGGAGAAAAATAACAACAGACAAGTGGATACTCAATATTATGCAGTTCGGGGTACTGCATAGTGTTGGAAAAAAGGCCACCAAACAGAAAACCAAAGAAAAGACAGCACTCAGGAAGAGAGCTGCAACTACTGCAAGAGGAAGCCCAAGAACTCCTCCTCAAAGCGGCCATAGAACGGGTCCCCTTCAAAGAACGCAACATGGGAGTGTACTCAAACTACTTCCTAGTGCCAAAGGTGGACGAAAGCCTAAGACCCATCCTGGATCTACGGTTCCTGAACAAATACGTCAAAACTCAAAAATTCAAAATGACGTCCCTACAAGAGGTCATTCCTCAGGTAAAAGCAGGGGACTTCTTGTCTACCATAGACCTCAAAGATGCATACCTGCACATCCCCATGAACAAGCAGGACAAGCACATGCTAAGGTTAACTGTAAACAAGGATCACTACCAATTCACGACCCTAGCTTTCGGCCTAAAGTCCGCACCAAGGGTGTTCACCAAATGCCTTGCGGCAGTGGCCGCACACCTAAGGAGAAAGGGGATACACGTGTACCCCTACCTCGACGACTGGCTGGTGAAGGCAAACTGCTACAGGACATGCAAAGAGCATGCAGAACAGGTGACAGGAACGCTAGCAAACCTGGGTTTCTCCATACACTGGGGCAAAAGCTCGATGGAACCAGAGCAGGTGAAGATCTTCCTGGGAGCCCAGATCGACACCATACAATGCCGAGTCTTACCGAGCGAAAAAAGAACGCTCAGCCTACTGAGGGAGAAACGTCACTACCAGAAGGGGCGATCTCTGACAGTGAGGACTGTGAGCAAGATCTTGGGGATGATGGCATCATGCATCCATCTGGTCCCCAATGCACGCCTACAAATGAGACCACTCCAAGAGTGGCTGCAACAACAATGGTCACAAGCTACAGGAAGTTCGGAGAATCTAGTGGTTGTAACGCACAGGGTGCAGGAAGAGATAAGGTGGTGGACCAAGGAGAGAATAACGGAAGGGAAACCTCTAACACCACCGGACCCAACAGTGACCATCACCACAGACGCATCCCAGAAGGGGTGGGGCGCACACATGAACAGGCTCAGAGTGAGGGGTCTGTGGAGCCCTACAGATGCAGTCAGGCACATCAACTACCTGGAACTGAAAACTGTGTTGCTAGCCCTCAAGGCCTTTTATAAACACCTTCACAACCGGAAGGTGCTAATACAAACAGACAACACCACAACGATGTTTTACATAAACAAACAGGTGGGAACTCAATCGTTCCCGCTGTCAAACTTGGCACAAGAGATCTGGAAATGGGCATACCACTAAAAATAGACCTGCTAGCCATACACCTGCCAGGGAAGGACAATGTGGAAGCGGATTGGCTCAGCAGGCAGACTTCAGCATCCCACGAGTGGGAACTCAACAGTCAGGAAACAGAGAGTCTATTCAGGAAGTGGGGCACCCCAACAATAGACCTATTTGCAACACACCGGAATGCAAAATGCCAATACTTTGCATCCAGGCAACCAGAGGCACGGTCCCAGGGGAATGCCCTATGGATAAGCTGGTCAAAAACATTTGCCTACGCTTTTCCCCCGATACCACTGATCCCCAGGGTGCTCAACAAATGCATGAAGAGCAACATGACGCTCATCCTTGTGGCACCACAATGGGCCAGGCAGACCTGGTACTCTCAGATAATGGAGATGGCGCAGGGGCCACCCCACAAGTTCTCAAAAAGAAGAGACCTACTCTCCATGGAAAACGGAGGAATCCTACACCCAGAGCCAGAGAGCCTCAACCTCTCAGCCTGGCTCCTGAGGACTTAGAATTTGCACACCTGAAACTACCAGAGAGCACCCTGCGGGTACTGCGAGAGGCAAGAAGGCCCAGCACACGCAAGTGCTATGGGGAAAAGTGGAAAAGATTCACTCAATGGTGTTGCAAGAAACAACTCCAAAGGTGACTGACCAAGGAGTCCACGGTGCTAAGGTACCTCACACACCTAATCAAGGCAAAGCTAAGCTCATCCTCACTGAGTGCACCTAGCAGCGATTGTGGCATACACAAGAGGAGAAACAGGGAGAAGCTTCTTCACATCTCAAGTCGTGAAAAGATTCCTGGAAGGGGCTAAAAGAATAGCGCCGCCAAAGAGAATGCCGCCACCGGCCTGGAACTTAAACGTGGTACTGACGGAGCTCATGAAAGCACCCTTCGAACCCATCCACAAAGCATCACTGCAAATGTTGACAATGAAGACGGCCTTCCTGGTGGCGATCACCTCACTACGAAGGGTGAGCGAACTGCAGGCACTCACACTGCAGGAACCCTACATCCAGATACACAGTGACAGGGTCGTGATGAGAACTGACCCACACTTCATGCCAAAGGTGGTGTCAAGGTTCCACATCAATCAGAGTATTCAGATCCCTAGCTTCTTCCAAAACCCCACTACAAGCGCTGAGAGGTCGCTCCACACCCTAGACGCAAGAAGGGCTGTGATGCACTACATTGAAAGAACGAAGGACCAGAGGAAGACGAAACTGTTCTTCGTGTCCTTCGCTAACAGTTACATGGGCAAACCAGTTACGAAAAACACCATAGCCCGATGGATCGCACAGACAATTCAGTTCTGCCACAAGCAAGCTGGCCAGGAGCTAACAGGAGGGGCACGAGCCCACTCCACCAGGAAGAAAGGAGCAACAATTGCCTTCCTGACCGATTCAGGATATATGCCTGGGGGCAACATGGGCTTCAGTACACACTTTCACGAAGCACTACTGCGTGGATGTACAGATGAACAAGGAAGCACAAGTGGGACAAAAAGTGCTTCAACATATTTTTAGCAACCAACGCTCATCTTCCACCCAACCGCCACAAAAGTAACGAAAACCGCTACAAAATCTATGCACAGCATAGTGAATCCAGAAAGATTCACGCTGCAAAACTAATAGTTTCTTACCTGTCGGTGTAGTTTTGCAGCTTGAAGATCTTTCTGGATTCACTAGCGAACCCACCCGCCTCCGCCAGAAAGATGAGGCTGGAAAAGAGGGTGGAAAAACATGGAAAAGAAAGCAAGTTGGAACAATTACAAAATACGTGGAAACACTAACGTTGAAAAAACGATTAACATACATAGCCATGGATTCACTACAAAGACAAACAAGGAAAAGAGACAGAAAAAAGAATCCGAAGATGGCACCCAAGGGTAGTAGCTTCCGCCGGAAGCACGCCGACGTCACCGAGAGGACACCAAATGGTGGGACGTCGACGCCCACCTGGGCTACGACAAAAAAAAAAAGAGAGAAAAAAGACTACGATTCCGGACCCACCCACCAGATTGCGGAATATGCACAGCATAGTGAATCCAGAAAGATCTTCAAGCTGCAAAACTACACCGACAGGTAAGAAACTATTCATTTTGCAGCGTGAATCTTTCTGGATTCACTATGCTGTGCATTATTCCGTGGTCTTGTGGTTGGGTCCGGATTCGTAGTCTTTTCTTTGTTTTTTTTTTTTTTTTCGTAGCCCAGGTGGGCGTCAGCGTCACACCTCCTTGGGTGTATTTCCGGTGATGTCGGCATGCTTCCTGCGGAAGCTCCCACTCTTGGGCGCCATCTTCAGATTCTTTTTTTCCGCGGTCGGGTCTGGATCGTTCCCGTTTGGGCTCCAGACATTTTTGGAGAAAGAAGAAAGAAAAAGACAGAAATTGCAAAGAAAAGGCATCTGAAGACTCCAGGAGACTTCATCGACAAGGAGTCAGGAAAGGAGAAGGAGAATTCATCGAGATCTTCGACGAACGTCGACGAACACGCGACCAGGGAGGCCCTGAGCACTCGATGATGGACAACACGCCGTTCAAGTTCTGCCGTAACTGCCACCACAAGTACGCGCAGAAGGACCAGCACCCGGTATGCAACCTTTGTCTACCGGTAAATCACGAAAGCGAGGACTGCAACGCCTGCTCCGCCTTCACCCCGAAGACCCTTCGTGTGAGAGAGAGACAGAGGGTAGCGCACGCCACCCTGCAGGGGAAGGCCCCGACTCCGTCCCTCTACGAGCTGGGGATGTCTTCCGAGGAAGAGGACAATGCTGCCGCCGAAGACGACAGCTACACGGTCGTAGAGACCGATTACACGAAGACTTCTGATAAGGTAGGAGACTCTCCGGCCCCCAAGAACCCGAGAGACTCTGAGTCTCGAAAAAACGAGGGCAAGGCCCCGAAAGCGCCGACGCCAAAACACCTGGCGTCTGCGAGTACCCACAGGCCCAGCGGATCCTCTGAGAAGGAGTCCCCGGCGCCGAGAGCTGCTGAGCAGCAGAAGTCGTCGAAAATCGTCCCCGAAAAGGATCGATCGACCCCGAGGGAGAAGGACCCTAAACTACCAACGCCGACCAGAGACCCAAAATCCGGGTCGATGTCGAAAACTTCGGCACCGAAAAGTACGGCGCCGAGCCAACTGCCGAAAAGAGCGGCCGAACCATCCGACGCGGAACACGCGGCCGAGATGGAGAAAAAGAGAAGGCGCCTCGAGGCCGAAATGGAAAACATCTTGCAGCGGAAGAAAGATTTCGACGCAAAGATAAAAACCTTCACGATCCCACACAAGACCAAGCCACCAGTGGTGGAGGTGGTTGAGGAAGAAGACTAGGTCGCCGAGGGACAAGACCCGGACGTCGAGGTGGTCGACGACCAGGAAGAGGACGAGAATCCCTACGATAGTTACAACTATGGGGATGAAGAGGACAGCAGGACGGACGCAGAGTCGGCCCCCTCTGACTTACAGGAGGTGGATTACCTAGATGTCGACACCGACAGCCCGGAGGAGGTGGTCGACACATATCCCTCGAGGCCCTCGCCCCCAGACGACATCGGGGCCTACAACTCAGTGATAAGGTCTGCCGCAGCGGCCTTCAAGCTCGACGAAGAGAAGCAGAAAGCAGACTTCCTTCTAGAGACATTGCTCCCCACACAAACAAGGAGCCAGTACCTGCCAATGCTCGACAGCGTCTTGGCTCAAGGGAAGGAAGCATTCAGGGAGCCCGCAACATGCAAGGCAGTGACTCCCAGAACAGAGAAGAAATACAAACATTCCTCAAAAAACCCACCCTACATTCAGGGGACGGTCTCTGCAGACTCCATTATCACGGCCACAGCAAGGAAGAGGGCTAACGTACCCACTACTTCTGGACCACCACCGGATAAGGAGAGCAAGAGGATGGATCTGGTGGGCAGAAGGATCGAACGGAACGCCGCGACCCACTGGCGCATGGCTAATTCCAACGCCCTGATAAACAGGCACATGTACCAGATCATGGAGGATCTGGGGCAGTTGGTGAAGGACTTGCCCCAGGATGCCAGACAGAAGGCCGAAAAGCTGGTTGAAGAAGGGAAGAACGCGGCAAATTCTTGCCTTAAGACGGCCCTGGATGGAGCAGACACCTCCAGCAGGCTCATGATGATGGGTGTCACTGAAAGAAGACACGCCTGGCTCAGGATTTCAGGTTTCAAACCAGAGGTGCAACACAGCATCCTGAACACACCGTTCAACGGCGACACGCTTTTCGGGACAACAGTTGATGAGAAGCTCAGTCAACTAAAAAAGGATAACGAAACAGCAAGGTCCATGGGAGCATTGCAGTTCAGAGGCAGCAAAAGAGGCACTCCGTCGCGGAGACCTGGCGGGAAAGGTGGAAACCAGCCAGGTACATCACACCAGGCTTTCCAACAAATGCACCAGGCAGACTCGCAGGCTCAGCAGGGTCAGCAGAAGCAGTCCTGGCAATACCAACAAAGAGGCCAGTCCTTTCGAGGGAGAGGAAATGGACGTGGACAGAATAGAAGAGGGGGACAGCAGCCCGCCTCTAAGTGACTTCAAAAAACTCTGTGTGCCCACCCGCAGAAAAGGGGGCAGCACGTACAGAGGGGTCAAGACAAGCTACACATCTACGACCACATAACACCAGTGGGAGGAAGATTAAGATTTTACCTCCAAGAATGGAGAGAAATCACATCAGACAAGTGGATCCTCAACATCATCCAATTCGGATACTGCATAGAGTTGGAGGGGAGGCCAACAAGCAGAAAACCAAAAAGAAAACCACTAGCAGGCAAGCAGCTAGAGTGTCTTCAGGAAGAAGCAAAGGAACTCCTGCGGAAGCAGGCCATAGAACGGGTACCCTTCAAGGAAAGAAACAAAGGAATATACTCAACGTACTTCCTGGTACCAAAAGTAGACGAGACAATGAGACCCATTCTGGACCTAAGGTTCCTGAACAAATTCATAAGAACGCAAACATTCAAAATAGCCTCCCTGCAAGAGGTGCTCCCGCAATTGCAGATCGGCGACTTTATGGTCACGATAGACCTCAAGGACGCCTACCTGCACATCCCAATGAACAGAAAGCACAAGCATATGCTCAGGTTCACCATCGGAGAAAGCCACTACCAGTTCACGACACTAGCCTTCGGGCTAAAATCAGCACCAAGGGTCTTCACAAAGTGCCTCGCAGCGCACCTACGAAGGCAGGGAATACACGTATACCCCCTACCTGGACGACTGGCTGGTGAAAGCAAACTCATACCAGAAATGCAAGCAGCACGCACACACAGTGACGAGCACGCTCATAAGCCTGGGGTTCTCCATCCTGGGGAAGAAATAATCTATGGCTATAGAGTTCATGTACCCTCTGTCTCCCAAAGGACCACCGTGATGAGGACTGCGAGGCCTGCACTGCATTTGTACCAAAGACCTTGAGTGTACGGCAAAGACAGATGCTGGAACATTACACCACCATGGCCAGCATTCACAACCCAAGATTGCTTAAAGACCTGGGACTATCCAGCGAAGATGACAGCAACATCGAAGAGGCTGAGATAGGACAAGGAGGATCAGATGTTGAACTCCTCAAGACTGACGCTGAAAAGAGGCAGGCGGGAAAGAAATGGCTGAAGGACACAGAAAAGAAGACCTAAAGGTAACAAAACTGCCGAAAGGCCCTGAGCCTAAATATTCAGACAAGTATTCCCACAAGGCTGCCTCTGCATTGAAAAAAACATCGACCGAATGTCAGCTGAGAGCGAATTAAACCCATGGATCCCAGCCAAGGAATACTGATGCTTGTAAAACACAGAAGGCTCAACAATCCCATCAGATTGAGAGGGCGTGAAAGAAAAAGTCAAACCTTTGGAGATGACTGAGCCGTTGACGCCAAAGAAAAGATCTTCATCAACGCTTGATGCCGAAATGGCGCAAGAGGCCAAAAGAAAGAAAGAAATACTTGCAGCAGCAATGGTAGCACTTCTTCAACGAAGAAAGGAGTTTGACAATTCCTTACAGGAATTTCAAATCCCACCAAAACTTTCGACAGCCCCCAACGCTGAAGGCTGTCGTTGAGTCCTTACAACAGATCAAAAAGGACAGCGAAACAGCCAAGGCGATGGAAGCTGTCCAGTAGGGAGGCTCATTCAAAAGGGGATGAAGCGCAAACCAAAGGCCCACAGCCAGAACGCTTTTCCCAGTAGGGCAGCAGCAAACACAAGGCAGCACATACCATCACTCGTAGCAGAACACATACCACCAGTAGCAGCACCCAGTAAGGCAGCCCTTTAATGCAAGAGGTAGGGAAAGAGGACAAGCTCCCTAGGGTGGCGGTGCAACAGGCAAGTGACTTGCCCAACAAAGCAATCCTCCACAAAACACTAGTGGGAGGCAGGATAGGGGATTTTCCACATGAGTGGGAAAACTCACCACAGACAATTGGATTTTGAACATGATACACCATGGACACTGCATACAACTACTCAGAAAACCATCACCAATTTCCCCAAAAACAAAGTGATATCAAGGGAACAAGCTCATACAGCTCAGGATAGAGGTTAAAGAACTCTTACAAAAGAAGGCAATCGTAGAGGCACCAATAAGGGAAAGAAACAAGGAAAACTGCTCACCTTTCTTCCTGATTCCAAAACAAGACCTCACTCTCAGACCAATCCTGGACACTTTATTTATTTTTATTTTTATTTATTTAAAAAATGTTGTATAGCGTGAACAAGACCCTGAGAGGTATCAGAGTGCTTCAAAGAAATGGGAGAGGTAACAAGGGAACATTGTATGGCAATAGTACAGGATAACAAGATAAGCTAATAAAAATGTACAAGGAAGCGCACTTTAGGTTCATAAACAAATTAATTCAAACACATTTCAGGATGACAACACTTCAAGGAGTATTCTGCTCCTACGAGAGGGGGACTATATGGCCTCATTATACTTGAAGGATGCCTACCTACAGATACCCATGAACCAAGGTCACAAGAACTATCTACGGTTTGTACTCGAGAAAGTACACTTCCAATTCAGAATCCTACCATTCGGAATAAAGTCAGCACCAAGGGTCTTTACAAAGTACCTCGCAGTAGTCACAGCATATCTAAGGAAAGCAATACACTTAAATCCATTCCTAGACAACTGGCTAGTAAAGGCGAAATCAAAATAAAAATGTCAAAGAGACATTCAAACAGTGACCAACACCTTAGAACGACTGGGTTTCTCCATAAACTACGAGAAATCGTCACCTCAACCAGAACAGGAAAAAGTGTTCCTGAAGTGACCCGAAATTCAAGTACACCACGAGCATAGGCAATGACAGAGCAAGTTCACCTGACAGAGCAAGTTCACCTATTCAGGGCAGTCTCTGACAGTAAGGATAGTCATATAAAACCAATGGGTATGATGGCATCATGCATTCCACTCAATATACGCGCAAGATTACACATGCGACCTTCCCAGGAATAGATCTGCAACAATTGGTAACAATCCACCCGGAGTTGGGAGAATCTAGTGGTTGTCACAGCAATGGTACTAAATGGAAGCACAATGGTGGAAATCCAAAAACGTGATGTTAGGGAGACCATTCAAGACAACAACTCCAACAGTGTTCATCACAACAGATGCATCCCACAAGGGTTAGGGAGCACAAACAGGCAACCTGAAGGTGCATGGACAATGGAACAGCACAGAGGTGTTGAAACATGTCATCTACTTGGAAATAAAAACTCTTCTCCTAGGCCTGAAGGCATTCCAGACATGCATCACAGGTCAAACAGTATTAATACAAACAGACATCTGAACAACAATGTTTTATCTCAAGAAACAGGGAGGAACAAACTAATTCACCATGAGAAAACTATCCCAGGAGATATGGCAATAGGCAATACTAAGGAATATCACACTGCAAACAGTCCACTTGCCAGGAAAGGAAAACACAAAGGAGGACAGACTAAGCTGGCAAGAAAGCAGCTCCCATGAATGGGAACTGAAACATCAGACAATAGAGAAATCATTCAGAGTCTGGGGGAGACGAGACGTAGATGTGTTCGCAACAACAAAAAACGCAAAATGCCAACACTGTGACGAGTAACACTTTTCATAGCACTACAGTGGGCCAGACAAACTTGGTATTAGGACCTACTAGAGATGTCCAGAGATCTGTTAACAATGTAAGAGGAGAGAGTATACCATCCAGAACCAGCAACTCTCAGCCAAGCAGCCTGGCTACTGAATACTAACCGTTTGGACACATCCAGCTGCTGCCCAGAACAATGTAAATCCTTATTCAGGCACAGAGAGTAAGTACATGCAAATGCTATGCAGCAAAATTGAAAAGATACATTCACTGGTCCACAAATAACAGATATATGGAGGAAAGGACAACACAGGAAACAGTGTTAACGTATCTTACTCATCTGCTAGATAGCGGACTGGCACATTCATCCTTAAAGGTATACTAGGGGCACGTCATGTAACAGCTTCTTCACATATGCAGTGATGAAAAGATGTCTAGAAGGGGCAAAAACAGTTACTCCTACAAGATCATTTCCAGCACCATTGTGGAACCTGAATACTGTACTGATGCATTTAATGACAACACCCTTTGAACCTATGCACAAGACAGATCTAAAATCACTAATGCTCAAGACAGCGTTTCTAATTGCAATCAAATTGCTACGCAGGGTAAGCAAACTGCAGGCACTAACAATACAGGAACCATACCATCAAATACACAAAGACAAGGTGGTTCTCAGAACTAACCCACAGTTCCTGCCAAAAGTGGTAACCCGTTTTCAAGTTAACCCAAGTATACAGCGACCAGTTTTGCAGCGTGAATCTTTCTGGAGTCACTATGCTGTGCATATTCCGCAATCTGGTGGTTGGGTCCGGATTCGTAGTCTTTTTTCTCTTTTTTTTTGTAGCCCAGGTGGGCGTCGACGTCCCACCATTTGGTGTCCCTTCGGTGACGTCGGCGTGCTTCCGGCGGAAGCTACCACCCTTGGGCGCCATCTTCAGATTATTTTTTCCGTCGTTGGGTCTGGATCGTTGCGTGAAGCTCCAGAAGTTTTTGGAGGAGGAAAGGAGAAAATATAGCAAATCTTCAACAGAGAAGACCTGAGAAGATCGGGAGAAGAGGACCTTTAGAGAAGAGACGACGAAGAAAGGAGAGAAGTTCGAAATCTTCGACTTCCTTGGAGGAATGCGCACACAGACGGCCCCTTGAGCGCAGGGATGTACAAGACGCCCTTTAAATTCTGCAAGAACTGCCACCACAAGTTCGCACAGAAAGACCAGCACCCAGTCTGCAACCTCTGCCTGCCTATCGACCATGAGAGTAGAGACTGCAACGTCTGCTCCGTCTTCAAGCCGAAGACACTCCGAGTTCGAGAAAGACAGAGGACGGCTCACCACACAATGCAGGGCAAGGGCCAAGCCCCGACGCTTTACGAACTTGGCCTCTCCACAGATGACAAGGACAACATCGCCGAGGGCCCAGATGACTTCACGGTCGCTGAGACCGATAAGAAAACGCCTGATAAGGTAGGAGAGTCTACGACCCCGAAAACTCCCACAGGGCCTCGAAAACCAGAGGCAGACTCTCGAAAGTCTGAGCCCAGAGCCTCGAAAGGAGCACCGGCGCCGAACAAATCGACGACCGAAGCTGCATCCTCCGAAAAAGAGCCCAGCGGATCCTCCGAGAAGGACTCCCGGAGGCCGAAGACCAGCGAAAAGCAAAGGTCATCGAAGCAGGCCCCCGAAAAAGGGCCTTCGACTTCGACGTCGAAAGAAAGGGAGCCGAAGAAGGCTTCGACGTCGACGGCGCCGCCGAAAAGGGCGGCCGAAACGCTCGACGACGAGCAGGCCGCAGAGATGCAGAGAAAGAGGAAGAGGCTCGAGGCCGAAATGGAGAACATCCTTCAGAGAAAGAAGGATTTCGATGAAAAAATTAGGAGTTACAAGATCCCCTCGAAGCCGACATCGAGCGTCGCTGTGGTACAGGAGCTCGAGGAATTCGACGTCGAAGAGCCGCCGAAAACTCCGGAACCTTCGGAGCACGAAGAAGAGGAAGACCTCTACTACACAGAAGGGGATTACGGGGAGCAGCAGTCAAGCTACGGCTCGGGTTCCTCGACGGCCCAAGACCAGGAATGGCAGGACATCGAGGCCGAAAAGGATGTATGACGGTACAACGCGTACCGTCACAACTCATCCCTTTACCACGCATCCCTTACAACGCAAGTCGTTACCACGACTTGCGTTGGGGGGCGCGGATTTCGAATAGTATAATTTACTATTCTAACACCAGTCCCCGTGGACCCTAGGGAAGGTGTTTGGATAGTAAATTTACTATTTTTAATCCTTTAGCGCCCTCCAGCGCAAGTCGTGGAAACGACTTGCGTTGTAAGGGATGCGTGCTAAAGGTACCGTGTTGTAAAAACTTCGTGGTAAACGATGTTTACCGGCCGAAAACCCAGAGGAGGCGGTAGAAACATACCCCTCGAGGCCTTCACCACCGGATGACATTGGGGCATACAATGAGGTGGTCAGAAAGGCGGCAGCAGCTTATGGTGTTAAGATGGAGGAGGAGAAGCCAGAAGCAGACTTCCTGCTCGAGACATTGCTCCCCATACAGATAAGAAGTCAGTTCCTGCCCATGCTCAAGAGTATCACAGACCAGGGGAAGGAAGCCTTCAAGGATCCGGCGACGTGCAGATCAGTAACGCCGAGGACGGAGAAAAAATACAAATTCTCCTCCCAAGACCCAGCTTACATCAAGGGATCCGTCACAGCAGATTCTATAATAGCTGCAACGGCCAGGAAAAGGGCAAACGTCCCAACAACGTCTGGACCCCCACCTGACAAAGAAAGCAGGAGGATGGATCTAACTGGCAGGAAAATTGAGAGGAACGCCGCAGCACACTGGCGGATGGCGAACTCCAACGCACTCCTGAATAGACATCAATACCAGCACTGGGATGAGATGGGACAGTTGCTCAAGCACCTCCCGGAACAATACCGTGAGAGGGCATCACACCTTGTGGAAGAGGGGAAGAGCATCGCCAATTCATGCCTGAAGACAGCCTTGGATGGGGCAGAAACATCCAGCAGACTGATGGCTATAGGCATCACTGAGAGAAGGCAAGCCTGGCTCAGGATCTCAGGCTTCAAGGCTGAGGTCCAGAACAACATCCTGAACACACCCTTCAACGGGGAATCACTGTTCGGAGCCCCAGTGGATGAGAAGCTCACCCAATTGAAGAAGGACAACGAGACAGCAAGGTCCATGTGGGCCCTGCAGTTCAGGGGGATGAGAAGAGGCACCCCTACGCGGAGGCCGAACGGCAGAGGTGGAAGTCAGCGAGGAGATTCTCACCAGAGTTTTAACCAGGGGCAACAGAGTGACAACCAAGGCCACCAGGGCCAGCAGAGGCAAGGCTGGAACTACCAAAGCAGGGGCCAGTCCTTTCGGTCAAGAGGAAATGGACGGGGCCAGAGAAGGAGAGGCGGTGAACAACCACCCTCTAAGTGACTTCACACGGGAGAAGGTGCTCCACCACCCAAACCCTCCGGGGGAGGAGCACGGAAAAACAAAGAGGAGAGGGCTACATGGACAAGACACAAAGGAACATGTAACGCCGGTAGGAGGAAGATTGAGATTTTTTCTCCAGGAGTGGAGAAAAATAACAACAGACAAGTGGATACTCAATATTATGCAGTTCGGATACTGCATAGAGTTGGAAAAGAGGCCACCAAACAGAAAACCAAAGAAAAGACAGCACTCGGGAAGAGAGCTGCAACTACTTCAAGAGGAAGCCAAAGAACTCCTCCTCAAAGTGGCCATCGAACGAGTCCCTTTCAAAGAACGAAACAAGGGAGTGTACTCGAACTACTTCCTAGTGCCAAAAGTGGACGAAAGTCTAAGACCCATCCTGGACCTACGGTTCCTAAACAAATACGTAAAACTCAAAAATTCAAAATGACGTCCCTACAAGAGGTAATCCCACAGATAAAGGCAGGGGACTTCTTGTCCACCATAGACCTCAAAAACGCGTACCTGCACATCCCCATGAACAGGCAGCACAAGCACATGCTAAGGTTCACAGTAAACGAGGATCACTACCAATTCACGACCCTTGCTTTCGGCCTAAAGTCCGCACCAAGGGTGTTCACCAAATGCCTCGCGGCAGTGGCCGCACACCTAAGAAGAGAGGGGAGACACGTATACCCCTACCTCGACGACTGACTGGTAAAGGCAAGCTCTTACAGGACATGCAAAGAGCATGCAGAACAGGTGACAAGAACACTAGCAAGCCTGGGTTTCTCCATACACTGGGGAAAATGCTCAATAGAACCAGAGCAAGTGAAGATCTTCCTAGGAGCCCAGATCGACACCGTCTGATGCAGAGTCTTACCGAGCGAAAAGAGAACGCTCAGCCTACTGAGCGAGAAACGTCACTACCAGAAGGGGCGATCTCTGACAGTGAGGACTGTGAGCAAGATCTTGGGGATGATGGCATCATGCATACACTTGGTCCCCAATGTACGCCTACAGATGAGACCACTCCAAGAGTGGCTACAACAGCAATGGTCACAAGCTACAGGAAGTTGGGAGGATCTAGTGGTTGTAACGCACAGGGTGCAGGAGGAGATAAGGTGTTGGACCAGGGAGAGAATAACAGAAGGAAAACCTCTAACACCACCGGACCCAACAGTGACCATCACCACAGACGCATCCCAGAAGGGGTGGGGCGCACACATGAACAGGCTCAGAGTGAGGGGTCTGTGGAGCCCTACAGATAATAATAATAATAATCCACATTTGTAAAGCGCACAATCACCCGTAAGGGTCTCTAGGCGCTGGGGGCCGTCGGGAAGATTAAGCAAGCTATTGCCCAGAGTCACATGGTGCTGGGCTAACCTGCCGCCGGAGCCGGGGATCGAATCCTGATCCCCAGATTCCAGCGTCAGTCGCCCTGGCCGCGGCGCCACACCTCTCCCCTCGATGCAGTCAGGCACATCAACTACCTGGAACTGAAAACTGTGTTGCTAGCCCTCAAGGCTTTCCAGAAGCACCTGTACAACCAGAAGGTGCTAATACAAACGGACAACACCACAACAATGTTTTACATAAACAAACAGGGGGTAACTCAGTCGTTCCCTCTGTCAAACCTGGCACAGGAGATCTGGAAATGGGCTATACCACTAAAAATAGACCTGCTAGCCATACACCTGCCAGGGAAGGACAATGTGGAAGCAGATTGGCTCAGCAGGCAGACTTCAGCGTCCCACGAGTGGGAACTCAATACTCAGGAAACAGAGAGACTATTCAGGAAATGGGGCACGCCAACAATAGACCTATTTGCAACACACCGGAATGCAAAATGCCAGTACTTTGCATCCAGGCAACCAGAGGCACTGTCCCAGGGGAATGCCCTATGGATAAGCTGGTCGAAAACATTTGCCTACGCTTTTCCCCCGATACCACTGATCCCGAGGGTTCTCAACAAATGCATGAAGAGCAACATGACGCTCATCCTTGTGGCACCACAATGGGCCAGACAGACCTGGTTTTCGCAGATAATGGAGATGGCGCAGGGGCCACCACACAAGTTCTCAAAAAGAAGAGACCTACTCTCCATGGAAAACGGAGAAATCCTACACCCAGTGCCAGAGAGCCTCAACCTCTCAGCCTGGCTCCTGAGGACTTAGAATTCGCACACCTAAAACTACCAGAGAGCACCCTGCGGGTACTGCGAGAGGCAAGAAGGCCCAGCTCACACAAGTGCTATGGGGAAAAGTGGAAAAGATTCACTCAATGGTGTTGCAAGAAGCAGCTCCAAAGGAAACTGACCAAGGAATCCACGTTGCTAAGGTACCTCACGCACCTAATTAAGGCTAAGCTAAGCTCATCCTCGCTGAGGGTGCACCTGGCAGCGATTGTGGCATACACAAGAGGAGAAACAGGGAGAAGCTTTTTCACATCCCAAGTCGTAAAAAGATTCCTGGAAGGAGCTAAAAGAATAGCCCCGCCAAAAAGAATGCCGCCACCGGCATGGAACTTAAATGTGGTACTGACGGAGCTCATGAAAGCACCTTTCGAACCCATCCACAAAGCATCGCTGCAAATGTTAACAATGAAGACGTCCTTTCTGGTCGCAATCACCTCGCTACGGAGGGTGAGCGAACTGCAGGCACTCACACTGCAAGAACCCTACATCCAGATACACAGTGACAGGGTTGTGATGAGAACAGACCCACACTTCATGCCAAAGGTGGTGTCAAGGTTCCACATGAATCAGAGTATTCAGATACCTAGCTTCTTCCAAAACCCCACTACAAGCGCAGAGAGGTCACTCCACACCCTAGACGCTAGAAGGGCTGTGATGCACTACATTGAAAGAACGAAGGAACACAGGAAAACAAAACAGTTCTTCGTATCCTTCGCAAACAGTTACATGGGCAAACCAGTGACTAAAAACACCATAGCGCGATGGATCGCACAGACAATACAATTCTGCCACAAACAAGCTGGCCAGGAGCTAACCGGAGGGGCACAGGCCCACTCCACAAGGAAGAAAGGAGCAACAATTGCTTTTCTGGCCAACACACCAATCCAGGACATATGCCTGGCGGCAACATGGGCTTCAGTGCACACTTTCACTAAACACTATTGCGTGGATGTACAGATGAACAAAGAAGTAGGACAGAAAGTGCTTCAACATATATTCAACAACCAACGCTCATCTTCCACCCAACTGCCACAAAAGTGAGGAAAACCGCTACAAAATCTATGCACAGCATAGTGAATCCAGAAAGATTCACACTGCAAAACGAATAGTTTCTTACCTGTCGGTGTAGTTTTGCAGCTTGAAGATCTTTCTGGATTCACTAGCGAACCCACCCACCTCCGCCAGAAAGATGAGGCTGGCGAAGAAGGTGGAAACACACAGAAAGTAGGAAAGTTGAAACTTAGAAGATACGTGAAAAGGTATGTGAAAAGAATTACGTTGAAAAAACGATTAACAAACATAGCCATGGATTCACTACAAAGACAAACAAGAAAAAAGAGACAGAAAGAAGAATCCGAAGATGGCGCCCAAGGGTGGTAGCTTCCGCCGGAAGCACGCCGACGTCACCGAAGGGACACCAAATGGTGGGACGTCGACGCCCACCTGGGCTACAAAAAAAAAGAGAAAAAAGACTACGAATCCGGACCCAACCACCAGATTGCGGAATATGCACAGCATAGTGAATCCAGAAAGATCTTCAAGCTGCAAAACTACACCGACAGGTAAGAAACTATTCGTTTTCTTCGAAACCCTAAAACACGACCGAAAGAGCTCCACACACATTGGATGTAAGGAGGGCCATAATGTACTACCTGGAAGAAACTAAAAGGTTTCGTAAGGGAAACCAGTTGTTTGGCTCCTTCGCAATAGCAACCAAGGGTTTTCCTGCGACCAAGGGGACAATTTCGAGATGGATTGTAGAAACAATACAACTTGCTATTCCAAGGCAAGAATTACACTACCCACACGTCCAAGAGCCAATTCAATACAGAAGAAGGGTACAACACGTGCCTTCCTGAGAAATGGACAATGGATGCAATCTACACAGCAGCAACATGGGCCCCAACACACACACACACCTTTGCAAAGCATTATTGTGTGCACATCCAAATGAACAAAGAAGCACAGGTGGGACAAAAGGTACTACAACACCTGTTTGCTAATGCTTCCTTATTTCATCCCAACCAGCCCATAAGAAGGGATATCCGCTATGTAATCTAATGCACAGCATGTGAATCCAGAAAAGGATTACCAGTAGGAGTAGTTTTGCAGCTTGAAGAGTTTCCTGGATTTACATGCTGTGCATTATTCTGCCAACTAGTGGTTGGGTCCAGAACATTTGGTGGTATGTCCATCCCTTGTGTGACCTCAGATGGCGCCCTGGATGTTTCTGTGCATAGCTGCCATCTTTGGATTCTTTATCTCTTTCCTTTCTGGTGTGGTTACTGTCTGATCCTGCTTGTGTTATCTCCCATTTCTGGGGAGGAGGGTGGGTCGTAGGTGAAGCTAGAAACATCTTCAAGCTGCAAAACTGCTCCTAGTGGTAAGTAAGCCATTTAGTCCCTCACTCCTTACTGTCTATGCAGTCCTAAAAATTTCTCAACTGGTAAGAATCTGTTTGCTCAAACTCACCTTCCATACATGCCTAATTATTCTTTTAACATTTATAGAGGTGTATACTTGCCCTTTCTCTCTTCAAACATGTAACCATGCTTCTACCTTGTAAGGAACCTCAATCTTGCCCTCCCCTGTGAATGCCGAACTACCCTACTGGGGTACGGATCTACTTATTTATTTATTGATATCATTTTTGTATAGCGGGAACATGACCCAAGCAGGTATCGGAGTGATTTACAAATGATCAAGGTCAAAAGAGAGGGAGACACTTGCTTACCCTTCCTTTCTGAGAATGTATAACCTCTCACCCAACTCATTCTTCCTCTGTGTGCACATCTGACCACACCATCTGTTGCATATAGAGATGTGCACTTCTCTGTTTGCTCTGTGCTTACATAACTTTACACCCTTCCACAATCAATTATAACTGTATTCCCACCAGGAAGAGAGTTGTTTGCTGGTATTTCTCTCTGTGCATATGACCCCAATGTATACTGAGCAGTTAGCTCACCCTTCCTCTCTGCACATGCATAACAGTATTCCAGACATGTGCGTAAATGATTATGCACCCTTCTTTGTGCTTGAGTAGCCACTCTGCTCCCTTACCCCTCATAACTTATATATGTCCTTTGAAAGTCGCAAGCAGATGAGCTAATCACAGTGTTGTTCTACATAAGCAACATCTGTCTTTGTGAAGTCATGCTGTCTTTATAATTTTTTTTAATAAGTTGACCAGTTTCATGCTTCTTGACCCTATTTAGTTACAGCATTGTTATCGAGGGGGAACGTGGAAATCGACAGAGGATCTATTCACTGGAACAGCTTCTGCAGGAGGCGGTAAGTTCTTTTTAATTTTTTTCCATGGTGGGAAAAAGTAAAGCTGGCCACGCATGATGGTTGCATTAGGGAAGTTGAAGTCCAGAGTTCCGTATGTTAGTGCTAAAGTTGCAGCCATGCTACCCTAAGTCTACTACCAGTGGGACATGATAATTTCTTGAGGTTTGGGGTGGCTCCCGACGACAAATACCAGTTTATAGTTGCAACAGGTGAAACGTGGGTCCAGTGGAGTGGGGGGTAGGGGTAGGGGGAGGGAGGGGGTTAGAGTACCCTGTGTTCCCCAGTCAGTTAACAACATTGAGCACAATGTTCCTGTGTTGAGATTATACAGTTGAGTCTGTAACTGGCCTTCTGCCATGGTCATGAGAACTTGTCTACCAATTCCCAGTAGACCCCATCAGATTAATACCAAAGCTATGGAAAGAACTAGCCTTCTGCATTCTGAAGACTTTAGAGATTTTAGTGCGTCTCCTTCCACTGTTTTACTAGGGTTTTTGGGGACAATAGTTTTCACCATCATGTTGCCTAGTACCTGTGATTGCCCAGGGAACCTAAGAACAGGCCTCACACACTTATTGAAGAACAAGATTTATGGAATCTAATTCAAAATACATTCATTACCAACTTCACGTGCCAGATATAACTAAGATGTTTTTCTAGATTGTTCAACACTTATATACTTATCACCCATTTGGATCTTGTTGTTTATGGCCTTAGAATGCCTCAAAATGACAATTTGATTATGTGTATGGGTTTCAAACCCAATATTTTGGTGAGAAGTTGTCATCCCCTTTAATCGTTCTTCGTCATTTCCATGGATTATGGGCTTCGGCTAATGGGATACCTAGTCTCAGTATTATCCCCTTCTCACCAGCCAATTACTTTCTAAGAATGACGAAGCATTTTGATAATGAAAGTATCAAACCAGGCTTCTCCCCTCTGTCATTATGCTTGGTACAATTTGTTCTCTTCCGTGAAAAGTAAGCAAAGATTGAACATCGTAATGTAGTCTGGGCCCACTGTAAATTAATATTGCGGAGAGTGCCTAAAGAAATATTCACATGCAGACAGTGCGCGCACACATATACACACACACTCGCTGTCTCCTTCCCTTTTTTTTCACTGAGGAGTAAAAGGAATTCAACAAAATGTATGGCTATTAAAGAATGTTTCCGAGATGTGCTGCAAAAGCTATGGCATTGTGCTTTTTGAGAAACATGTAACAGTATTCAGTGACTTCCGCCATCATGTGCAGAAGTCAGCACTTACCCCGCTCCTTCTCTTCTCCCCAGGTGCTTGACATCAAACCTCAGTCGGTCCGAGCTCTCCCACGGGGCACCCGGGTGTGTGCCTACTGGAGCCAGAAGTCTCGCTGCCTATACCCGGGGAATGTTGTGAGAGGTGAGTGCGGTGTTGCCTCTGCTTTCACCTGTCTAACTGCGGATAAGCTAGTAAACGATGACTGTGGGCAGCCTGAAACCAGAAGGAAAGGAAATCCAAGTGATCTTAATGTTGAACCATGCACCTTCAAAATGTAGGTTTCCTTTAAGTACATGAATTGTATAGAAACGTCATGTTTACCAGCAGGTACCTTGTTGGAGTTCATGAAAGCAGCACATAGGAAACATAAGAAACATTCTGCTCAGAAACAAGGAGAATATTAGAAGCTTTCCAAGTCAAAACAGAGATTACTGAAATATTCAGTTACTGAACAGAGGTCATAAGCAGTGCATTGTGGGCCATATGTTATAGTTAGCTATAGCTCAGCTAACTTTAACTGCGGAATTTCACTGGTTTTGTACGAGTGAAATCTGAGCCTAACTATAACGTCCCTGTAACTTTTGTTTTTTGCAGTGAATTTCTAAGGTTTTTTAATTCTATTTCCTTTTT
Source organism: Lissotriton helveticus (assembly GCF_964261635.1). Lineage (NCBI taxonomy): Eukaryota > Metazoa > Chordata > Amphibia > Caudata > Salamandridae > Lissotriton > Lissotriton helveticus. Next base: position 1,094,508,351 of record NC_136068.1, read on the forward strand.
TTAAATGACTTTATTAGCATTTTTTAATAACAGAGATCTGATTTCGCATAGTATAGTGACCAGCTTATACAGAAAGAAAACAAAGTAAAAAATAGATTCAATCTTTAGCGAAGTATGCCACAGTACGTCTCATCCACTAAAACCGTACATTTCCTGTTACCCTCAATGACTATCAAGGTTTACAACAAAGTTTGTAATCTGATTCACAACACAGTCCATACTTATTATAATGTAGAGTCCCCAACCGCCTCCTGTGCCTGCCAACCCCATGACCTCAAGCAGTCTGTCAGCTCGACCCCCAGCATCTTAACCGGTGGGTCTGCAGAGTCACTGGGCATGCTCCCCCCTCCTCATCTCGCCTGGCAGGGCCTGACACTACAGCTTTACTGTCTTTGGTCGTTAGATACGTTCTGTACAATGCCCAAAAGTTTTTAGGACGACCGCGTGGTGAGAGTAGTTCACTATAATCTTCTGTCTGCGTGCTGCAATATAGCATATCCATGTTCCAGTCCGCAGTAGTTGAAGTCGGGCCTTCTGACCAACATATCGCTACTCTGCACCTAGCAATTAACATACTCATGTCAACTAACAGTTGGATTGACTTTGGCAACAGCTTTGAGTACCGCAGTAAAGCGAGCAAGGGATCTGGTGCTAGTTGTATGCCTCTTATGCCACCTATCTTGTGGAATACGCTGGTCCAAAAACTAGCAATCCCAGGACATAGCCAAGCTAAGTGCAGGAAATCCGCCAGGCTAACGCCAATACACATAAAAATTTAAAGTGAATGAGCCTATGCCTCCCATTCAACGAAATTCGCTTAGTGTTTTCGCAGTAGTACCGCCAGGTCGCATCATCCAATTCTTGATTCAAATCAGTTTGCCACGCAAATCTAGCCTAGGTGTAAAGGTTTTCCCAGTACCCCAGTGCTAATTTGTATAGTTTTGACAAAATTTGGGTTGGAGCGGAAGCTTTTATCACAGAAGTGAGTGGCACAACCTCCGGTGGCTCCTCCAAATCATTGACCAATAGTCCCGCCAGCGCCTGTCTCGTTCTGTGGAATTGGAATTTGTGCAAAAGCGTTATCTGTTGGTCCGGTTTCTCCAGTTCTTCCCATGTCTTTGCTTTCCCCTCAGTAAACAAATCTACGATTGTTATTACTGCTATGGAGCTGAGCGCCCTCGTCACCCCTCTGTCTGTGCACGGGGACAGCCAGCGGCACCACTCCAAAGAGGCGAGCGATGAAGTTAGTATTGCACCGCTTGCAGTTTCAGCAAGTGCTGCCACGCATGTCTGGTTGAATTATGGAGTCTAGGATCCCTGTCCTGCGATATGTTGGAGTAAATAACATAGCAGGTAACAGGAGTGGCTCCGCAGCCACCCTCTCAATCTGAATATGAGGAACTTCCGGAGAACCATGCAACCAATAATAAGCATGGACCCCCTGCGCCGCCCTCTTTATATAGGTCCAGGTCCGGAGCACCTAGACCTCCTTTTAATTCTATTTCCTAACTATAATGTCTCTGTACCCTTTGGTTTTTTAAGTGAATTTCTATGGCTGTTTACATTTTATTTCCAAAATGTAACCACTAACCTTTGACAGTTAATGTGTGAGTGAGTGCATGAGTGTCTCAGTGAGTCTGTGAGTGGGTCTCAGTGGGTGTGTGAATGTCTGAGTCTGTCTATGAATAGGTGCTTGAGTGTCTAAGTGGGTCTGTGAGTGAGTACATGATTCACTGAATGGGGCTGTGAGGGAATGCATGAGTCTCTGAGTAGGTACGCGAGTGCATGAGTCTCTGAGTGCATCTGTGACTGGATGCACGAGTGTCTGAGTCGGTCTCTAAGTTGGTGAGTGCGTCTCTGACTGGGTCTGTGAGTGGGTGCATGAATGTCTTTGAAGGTCTGTGAGAGGATGGATGAGTCTGAGTGGGTGAGTAAGTGAGGGGGTGCATGAGTGCCCAGGTGTGTCTCTGAGTCGGTCTGTGAGTGGGTGTGTGACTGAGTGGATCTGTGAGTGGTTCAGTCGGCAGCAGCCAAACTGGCCCTTGGCTGGACCAGGAGATCCTCGGCCACTGCAGCACTGGCCGAGCTGCACTGGCTGCCGCTGAAGCAACGCATTGCCTTTAAAGCCCTCTGCCTGGTCTTTAAGGCACTACACGGTGCCGGACCCAGGCCTCTCCAACGTCTGTTCTCGTGGTATACTCCCACCAGAACACTTAGGTCGACAACTGCCTGCCTTGTGAAAGTGCCCAGATGTAAGAAGGCCAGGACTGGGGGAAGATCGTTCAGAGTAGCTGCTGCCAAGTTGTGGAACAGTCTGCCTGTCGATATTCGCCAAATCCCCCATCTCCTTCCCTTCAGAAAACGAATTAAAACCTGGCTCTTTCCCCCGTCCCTTTAAATCCCTAACCATTGTTTAACTCCCGTCTAAGAACCTTTAGGAGTAGCCAACAGCGCCAGGATACCTGCCAGGTGACAGTCGCGCTTTATAAATATTTTAAATAAATTAAATAAATAAATAAGTGGTTGCACGAGTTCTGAGTGGGTCTCAAAATGGGAACATGGGTATCTGAGTGGGTCTGCGAGTGGGTGGGTGAGTGTCTGAGTGGGTCTTTGAGAGCATGCAAGAGTCTCTGAGTGGGTCTGAGTGGTTACATAAGTGTCTTAGTGGATTTGTGAGTGGGAGTGTGTGCCTCAGTGCTTCAGTGGTTCTGTGGGTGGGAGCATTAGTGTTTAAGTGTGTCTCTGAGTGGGTGTGTGAGCTCCTGCCAAGCTAAAGCAAATAGCTATGTCCTGGAGGTGGGCACCCCAGGACATAGCAGGAGATGGCCCTGGGGAGGGGGTGACGGTCCCCAGGGCTGGGAGATTGTGAGCTGCCCCCCCTGCCTTATTAAAATTAATCCGCTGAGAGGTGGTGGTCCCCAGGGCATAATTCAGCCCAAGGTGGGGGGCCTCGTGGCCGAACTTGATGTGCCTCCTGTTGCCGGGCAATAGCTGTGAGCCAGTCAGAGGCGGTATCTTACGGGCACCTTGCTTGCTGCTGTGAATTAGCCAATATAGGCCTCACCATTCCGATGCCTGCTTCCAGTGTATCAAAGCCTTTAACCCCTTGGGCGCGGCCGCGATGCTGCACCTGTGCGGCCGTTTTAATGAGTGGGCGGGTTCATGAAAGCCCCCAGGCGTCATCAGCACACGCCCACCGTGATGCATGACGGCTGGGGGCCGTCATCAGCATGGAAGGGGTTAAAAAACATTTCACTTGAGTAAGCACTGTGAGTGCTTGTCTTCAGCCAAGTCCAAGCCTCCATATGCCATCACTAGGGCTACATTTGTTCTTCCCTACAGCATCTGGTGGAGTGCAGTCTTCCAAATTTCCAATAGTCTGCCCAGCTATTGTCACCAATATACGAATCCACTGAAACTGCATGAAGGTGGACTGAGTCTGGAGCCTCCAGCACACACGTTTTTCGCGAATCTAGGTACCAGCAAGTGACCTAAATCCCACCAGTCCCTTGCAAGTAATATTAATAATAATAATAATCCACATTTGTAAAGCGCACAATCACCCGTAAGGGTCTCTAGGCGCTGGGGGCCGTCAGGAAGATTAAGCAAGCTATTGCCCAGAGTCACATGGTGCTGGGCTAACCTGCCGTCGGAGCCGGGGATCGAACCCTGATCCCCAGATTCCAGCGTCAGTCGCCCTGGCCGCGGCGCCACACCTCTCCCTTAGTACAATCTTGAGGTGGAAGAGCCCATCCGGAGGGTTGCTCACCTTGTGGAAAAGCGTAAAGAAATTCTCTTTGTCAGCTTCTGCTGGAGGGAAACGCAAATTCTCTTGTAAATGCAGTAAGGCCTGTTCACCCTTCGCCTATATCTCCCTTTCCAGGAGGTACCAGCTACCTCTGAGGCGGAGGGATGGTAAGATGAAGAATCTCTTCTGGGGTAATGCTTAAGCTTGTGTCTGTGTCTTGCTGCCGCCAAGACTTTAGCCCCAGCCTCCTCTCTGATCCAGCGCGGTGCACCTGCCCAGGTTAACGGCTAGAGGTAGAATGCCTTGGTGTGCATCTCTCCGTCTCTTCTACCATACTTCCCTCGAGCTGCTGTCTTGCTCTCCATATTGTTACCACCAAAAGTGAGCAAAGAACTTCCCCAAGCACGAATATTTAGCAACTATTCTCCTTACACTCAGCACATGCCATTGGTTGAAGCTGAGAGCCAGTAGTAAATCTCCAAATACACTATAATCGTTTGGTCAGAGAAAATAAACAGGCTGTCTTCAAGGTGGCCAAATCTTTTATACATGTGCTGTTATGCAAGTGCTTTATTTTCTGTTATGAAGAAGAAATAGCACAACAGTCTCCCGGAAGAGATGGCTCTCCTCCGTCAGTAAGGACTGGAACGAAGAACTGGCGAAAGAGGTAATGCACACTGTAGTGAAAGTGGCGTGGCTGCCCTGCCAATCTGTGCCAAGGCAATGCTGGCGTTCAAGAAAATATCCTTCCGTTTCTCAGTTCACATCTAAGGAAGACGACACATGTGCAAGCGCCGTGTGGAGGATTATTTTGTGTTTTATGTTTGTTGCCAGGCGCCTTGTGTGTTGACGCGCATGCGCTCCCTCTCTGGCCGCAGATCAGAGCTCAGCTATGCCAGAAAAGGGACTAGTCCGTCTCCTGGTTTAATCCGGAGCAGGCCCCGGATGGCACTGTGCTGGGATCCGTCATACACTGCGCCAAGAGCCGTCCGTCATGTTTTATAAAGGCCGCCCCTCTCCTGGTTCCAATCATTGCCGGCTTTAATGTCGCCTCTCGGTTGTTTTCTCTTTTGTCTGTTCTTTTGTTTCTGATTGTTCTTGAAGTCCAGTGTGTGGCTCTTGATGTATGTGTTTGTATTAGCGCTGTGATGGGTTTGGGAAATATAGGCAGTAAATAGTAATGACACGTTTGAAAGTCCGTTTTTAATCACTGCCGGTTTGGGACCTAGTTAAAGCCCTGCATTCAAGCCCCGTCCTCTCCTTGCTCTAAGCAAAGCTGAACCGGCTTGACGGGCACTCTGGCGTTTGTAGATGGCCTGCTTCAAAAGGGCCGACGTGTGGGCCCCTTATTGGCCCCTGGGTCGTGGCGGCACCCAAAAGGTTCCATAAACCGACCCTTCAATCCGACCCTTTTATAGTGCCGGGGTGCACGACAAGCCAGTCCAACACTGAGTTTAAACCAATGGAAAGGTCGAATGACTGAAATACACACGCAGGTACATTTGGGTATTTGAAGGAGAGTTGTCGCAATAGCGCCCAGTGTAGTGGCTTTTTCATCCTAGATTGTACTACAGGTGTCCAGGAAGGTGTGAACATACGGGATGCCTTTCTCCTACGGAAGAGAGGCGCTAGGGGCGCTTAGAAGCGCGTCCGAGGCAGGGCCAGAGCCTGCCAACCATGACTGTTAAATATGGCCTGCGGCGTGTCACGACTGTTTGCTTTGGCTCGGTATCTTCTGATTAGCGGCACATTTGCCTCGTCGGAGGAAGTGAAGCCATTCTGCCCTGTAAGCGGAACGCGGCGTATTGTCTAATTACCGGCTGATGAGATCTGGCCTCCTCGGTCGCTGGGCAAACACTCCTGTTTGATCGCAGGCTCCATTAGTCTGACGGGCTCCGGCTGGCGGAGGCAGCCGTGGCAGGCCGCCACGAGCCGTGGCAGCCCACGTGGGGCGCGGCGCGCGCGGGGCCCGAGGTCACGCGCCCTCCGTCCAGCTGTGCTGCGTGGCCTCGCCACGCGCTCGTGCTCCCTGTCAGCGCGAGCGGCCTCCTCAGAGTGTCGAGAGCCCTGCAGCCCCCCAGGAGGCAGAGTTGTGGCAAGCCTCTGCTCTTGTCACCCTTCAGGCGTATGCAAGGATCTCTCCTGCCCCCCTAGCTGGCTGCGGCAAGACTCGCTTCTGAACCCCGCAAGATTCTATATAAAACCTCCCCTGTTTACTCTGAAATTAATTTGTGGCCTCTTGTTTCACCCAGTCTCCTTTCTTTTCTCAACCAGGCTCTTCCAGCGAGGAGGACGAAGAGGCCAACTCCGTGGTGGTGGCGTTCGACGACGGTGACACGGGGAGAATCTCGCTGCCCAACATCCGCCTGCTGCCGGCCGATTACACCATCAAATGTGAGTCCCGCGCAGCGTGAGGGAGGGGGGCAGACCCTGAGCAGGGGAGACTCACGGGATCATGGAACCCTGCAGGGAGACTAGCAGGGTAGGGGGATGAGTGTGAATCCGGTGAGGAAGGAGCGTGTGCCCGTGATTGGGAGGGCAGGGGTGTTGGAAAGGAGCGAGGCTCCAGTTAAAGGACAGGAGGAAAGGAAACATGCCTTTGAAACCAGCAAGACCAGCTACACTGGGAACGAGTGAGACCTTAAAGATGTGGAAGATCAGACAGCAGCTATGGGGAGGGGGCCTGAGATATGCTGTGAGACTCCACCGAAGTGCATGGATGAAAGATCATGTTGAAATATACTGTGAGACTCCACCGAAGTGCATGCATGTAAGATCATGGCCACTCTCTAGTAACCCAATTGCCTCTAGGGGCTACGAAATGTAACTTCTGTCTCTGGTGCGCTACTTACAGGCACAGAACCCTCACCTGCACTCTTAGTGGCTGCCGGCTCCCGCCGAACGAAGAGGTCCTCTGGCTTTCTTCCATCTACCAGTGAGGGCCCCGAGAGCCAGGTACCCGAAGGAAGAGAAGCTCCCGAACAACCCAAGGCCACACCCAAGAAGGTGGCGATCAAGGAAAGGCCTGGTACGTAGTCACTTCATATTGTAATGGACTCACAGAAACGGGGGGTCAGTAACCAACCGACGCCATGTGTGGAGGCCACCGTTACAAATTTCTGATTTTTTGCAGCACTTTATGGTCTTGGCATTTTCTAGCTGTTTTTATTATCTTAAGATTTCAAGCAAGCTAAGGACTGATCAGATGGCATCTTGGGGGAAAACCGCTGTTGTATTTCATCCTGTGGGGGTTCATTGGGATACCCCTAGATCCTCTTCACATATTACATATCTGCAGCACTGTCCCTCTGAGCCCCAGAGCACACCCTTATTGCGCGCACCCAGTGTAGAGACCATGCATCTGATTCTGGAAACAATGCACCCTGTATGTATGTATGTATGTATAGGCATTTATATAGCGCACTACTTACCCGTAGGGTCCCAAGGCGCTTCGACCGCTGCGAAACCCTTCCTGGCTTCCCTGAGAGATGGTCCCTTAATGGGTATCTCCAGGGTGAGACCAGGCATCCCCGGCGGTCTGGTGGGGCCGTTAGTGAAGATGAGGCAAGCTAATGCCCAGAGTTGCCGAGTGTGATCGCTGATCAGAGTGGGCACCGAGGCGAGAGAATTATCGAGTCCACTGACCCTGGTCCAGAAACCTGCCGCGCCAGGAATCGAACCCTGGTCCCGGGCCGTCCTCTGCTCTCGGGTCTGCCGCCTCTAACCAGTGAGCCACACTACTTCACCCTCCCTCCCTAGTGCAGGTACACATTCTGATAGCACCAGTCCTAGTGAGGGTGATAGCAACAATGCTAGTGAGAGTGACAGCAACGGTGCTAGTGAGAGTGCATCAGTGAAAGACGGAGTGACAGGCTTGAAACAGCAGCTCTGCATTTCTCTGGAAATGGGGCCAAGAGACACATTCAAAAGGTGGTGGGGATCTTTGGGGTTCTCCTGATGGCCTATTTGCTGTTGCACCAATGCCTGTAATACAAACAATGGATTTAGGCCCATATCTCTGTACTGGGGTTAATCTTTGACATTGATCTGCATTCTGTCCATCAATTGTTCTTTTTGCATTTGTCACCCTGAGTGGGACGAGTATGTCCAGACTTGGCTCCCGTGCTCTCCAAGCCACTGGAGTCAAGCTAGCCTGGTTGATGAAGGGTGATGCCCCAAAACAAGTCCCAGGATGCTTGTTGACAGTCTCGAAAGGACCTGTCCTCACATGGGGAACAGTGTCAAGACTGATTTGCCTATGGCTGGGTCTGAACTGGAATGGCATAGGGAGCATAAAAACAATGGATTTAGGGCCAGATCTCTGTACTGGGGTGAATGTTTGACATTGTGCAGCATTCTGTCCATCAATTGTTCTTTTTTGTAATACGACACAAGCAGAGTGGCACAAGGGTAGCTTCTTTTGTATGGGGTCAGGAACTCATGCAAATGTGGGAACACCCCTATGATATCGTGCTGGCTCCATCAGTATTACAGAAGGAGTCTCAAAAACATGTGTGGCCAATTTTATAATATCATAATGCCCATGGGTTTAAAAAGGAGGATTAGACACATCTTGCATCCAGGGGCACTAAGTGTAATATGATCCCCGAATGTGCATTGATTCTGGAGTGAAGTTTCTCACTAAAGTGCGGCATGGAGTGGGTGTAGAAGTGGTTTTTTCTGTGTTTGTGAAATGTATGTTAGGAATTTTCCAGTTGGTTAGCACTACATGGGTTCAGTTTTGCTGATGCAGAGGAATAATTTTTAGGACCCTGTAGAAGACTTTCAGTAAATGATACTATATACAGATCACCCTTATTGTCATGTAACATGCTATTGTTAACATGGAGCACAAGGTCAGCCATGAAGTAGAGGATATCACATATGGAATACTGGTGAGGCCGTGGAAGAGCTAATACTATATGCGGAACACCCAGAGGGTCTCAGAGAGAGGCTAGTATGCTTGGGACATCCTGTGGGTCACACAGTAGAGGACCGCAATGCAATACCCAGTGAAGCGTATAATAAAATATATTAGAACATTGGAATGTGGAGCACTCTATTGAAGACAATGGAGTGCTCCGTGCTTCTACGGGCGGGTAAAGGCCTGCAAAGCAACATTCCAAAGTTGTTTTCACAAAGGCCTCTCGGAGTCCGAGGGGGAATTAAAACCCCTCGAACTCTGGGAGGCCTTTGTTTAATTTGTTAAAACATTCTGTTCTCTATTGGCAGAATGTTCTAATAGCCTTATAGCCCTTCGTAGCTGGGCTTTAACGCTGGAGCGGGCCTTTAATAGCCGGTATAGCCTTCTACAGCGGGCTATTAGGTTATATTAGTGGAATAGCCAAGTGGGTTGCAGAGTAAAGAGCACACAAGGAGTACTACAGAGTACTGACCACCATGTGGGATGTGTACACAACCAAAAGTCCGTAGTGACAAATGCTGTGCCGTCTGACCACTGACTGGAGGAGAGACCAAGGTTCCTTGTAATTTAGTCATTTAGAATATCATGCTCCTGGTATGCATGTCTGACTTTAATGTAGCCCAGCGGTCCTTACAGATCCAACAGTTTATTAGAAAATCCCTCATTTTGTATACAGGCAATCCCTATCAGGTTGCAAACTAAGCCCCCAGTTCAAGCATGGCTGCGGTCCGTCAGTGCACCAGGGCAGTGGAGAAATGTTCTCTGCTGGCCGGGCATAAGACCGACCAATGTGCCAACGCCCTGCTGTTGGACAAGCCTCCTGAAGCAGAGCCCCCTCTGCAGCAGCCAAAAGTACTGCAGTCTGCTAAATGAACACCATGTTTAATGCGCCACACAGCAAAGGGTTTTTTAAATGTATAAACCACCAAGCAGGAGTTTGTGTAATACAAAAAAGAAATGTCTATGACACCGTTGGAGTTTTCTCCCAGCATGTGTCCGTTATTTCTTGGGTTCACTTTTCGTCCCTTCCAGGTGTCAAAATACCTTCCCTAAATAGGGGGGATGATGACCGATGGCACCATGTCTAAACCTTCGGTCTGAGTTTTCCACCGGCATTGCCAGCCTGGGCTCCACCCTCAGAAACATCTCATGCTTTCCTGACTCTACATAGAGCGGGAGAACCACCAGTTTCACGAATGGGATGCCCCCCACATTTTTGACAGAGTGCAGTAAACAGGCCCCTAGGACTATAAGGGGGTATTATCGCCTTTCATAATAATTGGTTAATTTTGGAGAGTGGTAGAAAGGACAAGGGATAATTTGGAGACAAAGCAATGTCTGCCCTTTAGGCAGGTGGATAGTTATTGGGATTGCACAGCTGCCAAGAAGAACCATGTCACCACCGCCTTCAATGAGTCCTGACTTTTTAGAGAACAATACTTTGCACACTCCAAGTGCAAATCCGTACTGGTAAAGGAAGGCTTTGTGAAGCATTTCCGGTTCTGACCTTTTATTTGTAGATTTGATTTCTGTCTACCAGGGTGCTGGGGAATCCAGGACTTGATATACAAGTCACACCAGACTTCAACGTATCTGAGATCCCAGTTACAAGTTGCTGGATCAAAAATGCTAGTAGCTACATATAAAGCAGCTGGCTTAATGTGTTGCAAATGAAATAGGGCCACTTGGCTCCAGAGGCGCATGTCTAGATTCTGGAAGATTAGTTTATAATATTCCAGGCGTAAAATTGGAAGTACTTTTGGAGACAACTTCATCTGTCAGATATTTGCGAGTAAATGACTTCCACAACAACACTTTTTTTAAATGACGTCATTAGATGAGCTGTTGGCTCTCTTCCGACCTGACAACCAAGTGGAATGTGCTGCATTTCTAATTGCCCCAGTCTTGTCACAGGAAAGGGAGGGAGAGACTCATGAAGATAGTCAAGGGAAATAGGCATCAAGCAGTTTAAAAATATCGAGTGATGAACTTCTCAGACTTGACAGCTGGAAGTAATATATCACAAAAGGTGCAGTCTACCAGATTTTTAACTTCCTGACTCCTGCGTTTTGAATTGTTTTCGTTGTTTTCCTGATTATGTAACTTGACACCATTACTTCTGTAGAGATCTGTGCACAACCAGCAAGCCACATGTTCTAAACTGTACTGGGAGCAGTCGTGCCTTCACCCTTCTATGATTGATAAAATGAGTAGTATTGGGTCGAGTAATGGCATTCAGTTTTAATTATCTAGAGCAGAGGTCTTCAAACTTTTTGATGCCGAGACCCCCTTGTAAAACCTTTTTAGGCGTAAGGACCCCCTTCTGACAAAAGTTTCTAGAAACTGGTACTCATCATCATCAACTTTTAACAACCATAAATGCGCCTGTTAGACCTCATAACATCCCTCCATCACTCATCCACCAACACTTTCACACATCCACCCATCATTCATCCCCCCACCTTTTCACACATCCATCCATGCATCATTCATCCATGCAACCTTTTATCCATCCATACATCCATCCACCCTTTCATCCATACATCCTTCATCCGTCCACCCTTTTATCCTCCCATCCATACATCTATCCACCAATCTATCCTTCATCCATCCACCCTTTCATCCTTCCATCCATACATCCATCCACCCTTTCATCCATCCATTCACCCATCATTAATCCACCCACACTTTCACACATCCATCCACCCTTTCATCCTTCCATCCATACATCCATCCACCCTTTCATCCATCCATTCACCCATCATTCATCCACCCACACTTTCACACATCCATCCACCCTTTCATCCTTTCATCCATACATCCATCCTTCATCCATCCACCCTTTCATCCTTCCATCCATACATCCATCCTTTACCCATCCACCCTTCCATCCATTCACCATTCATCCACCCACCTTTTCACTCATCCATCCATCATTCATCCATGCAACATTTTATCCATTCATACATCCATCCACCCTTTCATCCTCCCATCCATACATCCATCCACCCTTTCATCCATCCATTCACCCATCATTTATACACCCATCTTTTTACACATCCATCAATCCATTATTCATCCATCCACCCTTTCATCCATCTTTCATCCGTCTACCCTTTCATTCTTCCATCCATACATCTATCCTTCACCAATCTATCCTTCATCCATCCACCTTTTCATCCTTCATTCATCCATCCACCCTTTCATTCATCCACCCACCTTTTCACACATCCATCCACCCTTTCATCATTCATTCATCCATCCACTCATCATTCATCCACCCACCTTTTCACACATCCATCCACCCTTTCATCCATCCATCATTCATCCATCCACCCTTTCATTCATCCATCCACTAATCATTCATCCACCCACCTTTTCACACATCCATCCATCCTTCAGCCTTACATCCATCCACCCATGATTCATCCACCCACCTTTTCTGTGCCTCTCTCATGGGGGGGGGGATCAATATCTCTCTGCGTCGTCTTCCTTCTTTCCCGCTCATGGGAGGGCATCTCTGTGCCTCCCTGCTGGGGGCGGGGGACGTGTCACGGGACTCACAGCTCCAGGCGCGCAACATCCATTGAACTCAAAGGGCTACACTACAGCCTGCTCCCCCTGCCCCCCCCCCCCAGCCCCCCCAGCTTGTGTATGTGAGCCCGGCTGAAACAGCTTCAGGGACACACACACAGTCACACCCAAGTACTTGACAGGTCTTTAAAAGACCTTTTACTTGTTAATGAGGCGTTGATGTTTTACACACCTCGGTGTGAATTGGCCTCCGCCGTGAGCACCCTCGATCAGCCCAATGCCAGGAACTGCACTCTGCAGAATCTGCGACCCCCTTCCCAGGACTCCACGACCCCCCTGGGGGTCGCGCCCCACAGATTGAAGACCGCTGATCTAGAGGATATTCCGTTTGTGCTATGCTTTATAGCAAAATTAATATTAATTAAATAATTTTAAAGTCCTGTAATGTATGTGAAGATTGTATCTTTTTAACTCCTCCCTTTATTTCACAGGTAAAGCTGATCTTGTGAACTCTGGCTCCAGGTCCCTTCTTACAGCCGAACGCAGCAGCAGTCTCATGAGCTGGTCAGCAGTGGCTCAGACCAAGAGGAAAGCAGGGGGCAAGACCCCTAACCTCCTGCAGAACCTCTTTCAGCTAAACGGCAGTGCCCGGCGGCTGAAGGTGAAGGAGGCTGCGTTCCCAGTGACCAGCATGGCTGCCCCCATCTTTGGCAATGGCTTTGGCGTGCACTCCTTCAGCAGCATTGCTAATTCCTACACCCGCTTCACCATGGGTACCCTGACCCCTGCAGCAAAGCCTCTGCGGGTCAAACGGGCTGAGAAGGTGCAAGGCGATGAGGGTAAGAGCATGGGGAAAAAGCGGTCGACAGAGTACCTCATCAAGCTGGACCATGAGGGCGTGACCTCTCCCAAGACCAAAAATAGCAAAGCCCTGCTAATGTGTGCCAAGGACTTCAGCTTGAAAGCAGAGCAGTCGCTGCAGGGCCAGGGCTTCTCTCACCCTCCGCTGGTCGGGAAGGACAAGAAGTGCAGGACTCATGTGCCGGGCTTGCCGGTGGGCTTGGCCCTGCGCAAGTACTCTGGCCCATCACAGTATGAACTGAACTGCGACAGCGACTGCCACAGCTCCTATTCGGACATGGAGGAGGAGCGGAGCAACCAAGGGGATGGGGTGACTTCCAGGTACCTGACTCGGCTCTCCGGTTCTTCGTCATCTTCCGGCTCCTCCAGCTCCTCGAGCTCTGGTTCTACCTCAAGCCTAAGCTCTTCAGACAATGAGGACTCATCTTACAGCTCTGAGGTAGAGGACTCCACGCTGCTGCTCCAGACCTGCCTTAGCCACCCTGGCGCCAGTCTGCTGACTCCTGCTGAGGCGCTGCACACCAAGAGCAGTGGGCCTCAGCGGTGCTTCGTTGCCAAGGCAACCGCTGTGGGTGGCCCTGCCAAGGTGAAGAGGAAAGAAGCCATGAGCTTCTCCAAAGTCAAGGAGTTGCCACGGCGACAGCGACTGCCATCCGTAGAAAACCGGCCAAAGATCTCTGCCTTTTTGCCAGCCAGGCAACTTTGGAAGTGGTCAGGCAACCCAACGCAGGTACGGTTATGAGCTCTTGTTTTATCTCTCTGAACACTAAACCAATTATATCACTACCAATAAAGTTCTTAGCTCCATAGTTAACAGGCCAGCAAAAAACACAATATTCCACATGACAAGTGAAATCATGCTGATAGGTCTGCCAATAAAGTAATTGCTAATTTGTGATAGGAAAATGCCACTTCTGATATATCAGTAACTCCATGGTCAAAATGCCATTCAAGAATATGACTACAATTCTAACCAAAAACACTGTCATAGCCGACATGCCATCCAATCAGTTCACAGATGACACATCAACCCATCACACCATGAACTAAATTCCAGTCATCATTCAAGTGGACATGCGAGGGCCTATAACAAGGGAGTGGGCTTTGGTTCTATAACCGGTATAGCCTGAGGCATAAGGGCTATACGGCTATTAGAACATTCCACCCACTGATGGTACAATGTTCTGAATATAAAAAGAAACTAAGACAAACATTGAAATGTTGGAGCAGAAGGCCTATACCAGTCGGTATAAGCCTGGAGCTACTCCATTGTCTTCAAATCACACACCCCCCACACACACACACACATTTCGGTGTTCTAATCCTATTTACTATGAGAGCTTTAAAGTTGTAAACCTATATTAGGACATTGGAATGTTGAGAGCCCCACTGAAGACAAAAGAGTGCCTCAGGGCGAATAATAGCCGGGACAGGCCTTCTGCTCCAACATTCCAACGTTTGTGTTTGTATTTCTCCCTTTTTAATTTAGAACATTCTACCCTCAGTGGGTGGAATGGTCTAATAGCCTTATGGGCATTCTGTAGTAACAAGCGTTAATACAAAAAAAAAATGCACTGTTTCATAAAAGAAGAAACTTAACTGATGGAATATGTTTTATCTTCTTCTGTGCAGCGGAGAGGCATGAAAGGTAAAGCCCGGAAGCTCTTCTACAAGGCAATTGTGAGGGGAAAAGAGACCCTACATCTTGGCGACTGTGCTGTCTTCCTTTCAGCGGGGCGACCTAACCTGCCATACATTGGACGAATTGAGAGCATGTGGGAGTCGTGGGGCAGTAACATGGTGGTGAAAGTAAAGTGGTTTTACCACCCTGAAGAAACCAAACTTGGGAAGCGGCACAGTGATGGCAAGGTGAGACCAGGCACTAGGGTGGTATTGCTGGCCCTGGTACATTCACTAGGGGAAGGATGGATCAGAGGGGGAGGATTATAGGTGGGCACATGAGGGTGCTGGCCTTTGGCAAAACTTTTAAGACTAAAGAATGGGGTCAACTTTGCTTTCCGTCCCTAACAGTTACTGCTTATATTTTACACTGTAGTTGTATTATATAGTGTTTCAAAAACTCGACGAGGCGCCAAAGTGCTTTTGTGTCCAGGCAACCACTGCTTCATTTGAGCTGGTGGTTGCACATGGGCGCCACCAACACTTAATTTTTAGGGACCCGCAGTTACTTTTCCTCATCAAACTTTGCCCCAAAGCAAACCAAGAGAAAAAACACAAATGGAGGAAAAGAGGAAGAACAGAAATACGGAAAAAGAATGACAGAGGGAGAGAGCAGGGATGATGAAGAACCTGCAAACTTGAAATAAAGGGGCATGGAGAGTAGGGTGGTGAAAGAGATAGGCATGAGATGGAATCAAGTCTAACCAAACTTGGTATTCGGCAATTCCTGCATTCATTAGCCTCGCCAATATTCTTGTGAGAAACATGTTGGACACTGCCACTTATTTACAAATTAAGCACTGCTGGTAGCTCACTACTGTATGAGAGTGCAATAATTTGAAGAGTGCGCCTGTCACATGTTTTGATGCCATGCACGATTAGCAGAGTTGTGGATGTATCTATTTAGTTTCCTATTTAGGTATAAACATAAGGTAAAAAGGAGTAAGGGGTAGGGCGCCCAGGCATTAGACGTAGGAGTATGGATGGATAGAAAATGTGTGTGCAGTGTCCTATATATGAAGTTTTTTGTTGTTTTTTGCCCTCAAACCATGTTGCAATACACGTGTAGTGACACATAGGCATGAGAGTAGGATAATAGCTTAAGAAAAGACATAGGGCCACATGTATCAAGATTTGGAATAGCGATTACCTAATTGCAATTTTCAGCAAATCACAATTTGGTAATACTATTCAAAATGTATGAAACTCCAAGAGTTTCATTTAGCAATTCATAGGGGCCCGCAAATCGACCTACCTCATTAATTTTAATGAGGCCGGTCGCACTTTGCGACTCCTTAGGAGTTGCTGAAATCATAGGGATTGTGGCCTGCAAGGGAGAGCCGACCACCATGTCCATGATTGCTTGTAAATAAAGCAAGCTTTTTTTTGTTTTGTTTTAAATGCAGCCCATTTTTCTTAAAGGTAAACTGGTTGCGTTTAAAAACAAGAGTAGGCAGTGGTCCATGGGACCACTCCCTGCTCTAGAAAAACGTTTTTACCACCATTTCCAATGGGGAAGAGAACCCTTAGGGATCCCTTCACATTTGCGAATGAGTTACCACTAACTTGAAGTTGGTGGTAAATTGCAAATGTTTTCTAACTGCATTCACGGTCATAAAACATTCTTACATACCGCTGCGATTCGCTATTTGGAAGGATTCCCTGAACACACCCCTTCCAAATACCAAATAGCTAACCCATTTTGCTATTCAGTAACAGGTTACTTAATTGCAAAATAGGGGTTGATCAATGTAAATAGCCCTTTTTGCATTCGCAAATAGGCCTAGTTTGCGAAGGCAAAATTGGTTGATACTTGTGGCCCATGGTCTTGTAAGCATGCCGATACCTTGCAGTTGTGGATCGATCTGTATCATGCAGTTTTACCCCTACCGAACATGGGTTAAATACAGTCTCCACTGATAAAGGAGAATGTGAGTTTATGTATGTGTGCCTTCATGCTGGAATGAGGTTTCTTCTTGCAAGTGAAGTAATCATCGATGTAAGATATGTTGCATTTCTATGGACCTGATGAATGCCATTTGACCGATTTTGAACTAAAATCGGCCATAAAATGTAGACCTACAGTAATTCGATGCAGGAGTATTAATCATTTCTATGTTGTCACCCTGTATTTAATCTTACCAGAGGACCCTAATAATAAAGACATCTCTGGGTCAGATACTAGATAGTTTTAATCGTAAATTGCTTCACTAGATCTCCTGAGTTTACTATATCAAGAGTTCCCTTCTAGCTTGAGCCCATTCAGATGCACTGCCATTCTGGACGAAGAACTCCAGGATGAAGCATGCCAGAAAGAGTATGTGGGTGAAAGCCCTTTTAAAGACACATCGTGAGCATCAGTAGGGGTTAGTCGCATACTGGATCTGGCAATCAGATTTTCTTTCACCATAATCGTGCTGGCTACCTATGTATTGTCACTTGTAGAGCAAGAGGAACAGTAGCCAAAAAAGTTTACTAGCAGTTGTTGGGTCAGAAGTCCTAGCACGGGCTAGGGTAGCTGTGTCACCCAGCCCTGTCGATGTTTTGGTCTATATTTCATGTCATTCAACAAAACACATGCCAATGCAGGCCTGGTATTGTCAGTGTGCCAGAAATCTATTGCACTCTGCACAAGATTTTGGAGCAGGTGTCTAGATGTGGAACTGAACTGAGTGAAACTCCTGTAAAACAGTGAAATATGACAGTGAAAATTGTTAAGCGGTAACGCAAGTTTTTGTCATTCTAATGCCATATTGTAGCCTTTTTCCCATTGCATTTCTGAACTGTGGTTGTTGACATTTAATTTAGTGTATTTCTGCAGTCTGACTTTACCCTAGATGTACCACGGTGCCTCCTTTTCAGAGGCATCGACTTGTGAGGAAATCTTCTAACATTTGACACACACCAGCATAGTCCTACCAACATCCCAGAGGCACCATGTTGCCATGGATAGTGAGGGGCTGGAGGTGAGAGGTCATATTGCACTTAGGTAGAGGTAAACACAGGAGTGGGTGTTAGGCCTGATTAGACTTTGCCAATGTGGGGGTTGATAATGGAATACTGAAGAATGCAGTAATGATGATCATTGTAGTCACTGCTGACAAATGTGTCCTTCCATTCCCGTAGAATGCCCTCTACCAGTCCTGCCACGAGGATGAGAACGATGTGCAGACGGTCTCACACAAGTGTCAGGTGGTGAGCCGGGAGCAGTATGAGCAGATGACAAGGAGCAAACGGTTCCAGGACCGGCAAGACCTCTACTACCTGGCAGGAACATACGACCCTACTACGGGGCGGCTGGTGACAGCTGACGGAGTCCCTGTCCTCTGCTGAAAGCTGCCCCCCAAAAAACACAGGACCTGGTGCTCATTTCTATAAAGACTTTTTTTGTATATTCACATCTGGAATATCCGTTCAGCGTCTGTTGCTGCCCTAGGACCGCAAACCTCTTTACCTTGGTGGGGAGCAGTGCATGCAGACACCGAGCTGCGACTGGCCCTCTTTTTCAACACTACAAACAATCACATGATACAATTCACTATTGGAGAATCAACAGAGCATTTCTATTGGATGCAACGTACTCACGGAACTCACAGATTATGCACCCCAGTGGAACATTGTTTTGGTTATCCCTGGCCATCTGTAGTCAGTTTTGACCTTTCATGCAGCAAGTCCGGAAAACGAGTGACAAAGAACAAAACAAAAGAGACAGGAAATATGCTGTTTCAGCATTAAAAATTGTATTATTTTGCAATGCAGTATATCCCACTGGACTCTGTTTTACCCTGTAACCCCCAAACCACTCCCAAGTTCAGATGGGAAAGGTTGAAGGTGGGGACAGGAATGTCCCGCTGCTCAGTCTGCCCTTCATGGAAGGCGAGGCACAAAGAAGCCAAATATGCAACAAACAAATACAAAAAAATAAAAACCCTGTCCTCCCTTTCTTGTACTCCTCGAATCCAACCCAGCATCTTTTCAATCAAGGCTTTTCCTAGGAAGAGGGGGCTGCTTCATTAAACGGGTGCAGTACTCAGACAAGCATCTTCTCTGCCCGCTCGCCCTCAGAAATGACTTCTCAATGCCTTTTTTTTGCCTCCCGAAGAGAACTCTCCCTCATCTAGGGGCGGTGGGGTGAGGGTGCAGCCTCTGCAAGCAAGCCATACTCTTCCGCTCGTACCTCCGTTTTCAACCACGCAAAAAAAGAAACAAAAAACTCACACACAAAAAATCAGGTCTAACTTGTATTTATTCGCAATGTAAATATCGTATTTCTTCAAAGAAATTTTATGGAAAGAATTTTTTTTGTTTCTTTGTGATTTAATTTTTTACTGCACTGTGTTCTCTCTACCCTTTTCCCTTCCCGTACCCTCTACCCCTTCCATAATTGGCCTCACCAAGTGAAAAAGAAGTTTGTGCATAACGTTAAAAAAGGGGCCATTAGATTATAAATTATTCAAGCTGCCCTTTGCGATTTTACAAATCATTTTTATTATGTTGACCCATCATTTTTGTTGATGGCAGGGTCTTCTCTTAAACATTTTTTTAAATTTTAAAATGAAGGGTGGGAAGGAAATGTAAAATGCTCCTATGGAAGAAAAAAAAGTAAATATTATACAAAGATATATTATATTACTTGGGACGAGGCGTTTCCTTTCTTATGTGGCAAACGCCAGCCATATTTATGTAAGCCTCTGTTTTAAAAAAAAAGGAAGAAAATTTATATATATAATGGTGAAAGACGGACTTCGTTGTGGAGAGCGAGAGGGTTGTTCCTTGTCCCCAGTTGTGCGCAGGCGCCCCCCCTCCCATGCTCGCCACTGGTGTGGGTGGCGCAAAAGACTGTGGCCACACCTATCTCCAACAGAAAAATCCCTTCCCGCTGTCCCCAGCTTCCTCTACCACCCCAGGCTTTCGAACTTTCAATGCGCTTTAGAGAAGCTGCAGTTCTGTTCTTGTATTTTGTAAAATATCTATAAAAGTAAATAAATATATTTATTTAACATACGCGGCCTCCAGTTTCATTACCAAAGTCCATCCATACATTGGAACTGTTTTACTGAATGTGGTGGGAATAACATCTGTAACTTACTTCACAGGTTCTGGGTCTGACATAGATTAGTAAACATTGAGTAAAATAAAAGACAGGGAGAGAGCGTGTAGAGGCTGCACTTCAGTATTACTGCAGTCCCCGAAATTGGTAAACTAATTTAGACTGCTTTTACTTTTCTGCTGACAATGTCAGAGTAAATCCACGCCCCTGAAGTGAGAGATTTACTCTAAATGAGTGTACGTTGCCAAACATCTGTTATATGTTGAATGTAGTTTTGAACTATCACTGTTTCTTAGGACTTTTCACATGTAGTTTTCTGTTAAAATTTGAGGACTCTGGTGTTTACACAACTGTTTGTTTCCATTCAAGGAGGACAATATTGCTTTATTTAGACCTGGGCTTCAGTGTTGGTCTATGGCCAGAATTCAATACACAAATAAGTGTGACTGCAGCTTGCAATGATCGATTGTTTCGTTCCATGAAGATAAAGAGAGATTTTTGCTGAGTTGTTACTGTGAAATATATTCCTTGGGAGGGAGGAAAGGGGGACAAGCACACCGACCACCATTTGTGTGTGTGTAAAAGGCCCCTTTATTGAAACAGGTGCATATCACACTTTATTAAAACTGGCAATCTGCCTTACAAAACTAGAACCTCTCTAAACATCGAATTACCTGAACCCCTTTACTTTTCCGCCCCCCACCGCTACGATTCCCACAAGATAAACATCCCCCACCCTGCAAGATACAATATATAACTTCAAATACATTACATAATACACAATTTTATCACATACATTATAACTCCAACCCTCCCAAGACCTACAGTCCTATTTGCCTTCTTGCAACTGTAACTAACTACCCTCTAATGTAACTTCCAAACTGCTTAACCTTTCCCCGCTCCCGTTCCCCAACTCCCCAAACTTAACGATAAACTACCAAACTCCAGCCAAACTTTGCCAACTTCAAAAACAACTCCGCCAGCACCTGTTCCAAGCGACAACCTTACATAACGTCCCCCTATGCACCTGTTCCAAACAAAGCCCCCTAAACAAAAAACTTCCAGCAAAAAACGCCTCCCCCAAAAAACCCTAAGCCCAGGGAGGGTGTGCGGAGACAAAAACACCTAACTACCACGCTCCCAGCCACCAGGTCACCAGTACCTAAAATGGTGGCTGGGAGAACGCGGGCACGCCCTATATACCCCATGGGCTTGTACTCCAAGATTGGGCTGCCTTTGGACTACTCCCAGGCAGCCCAAAGCAGTGAAATGGCCGCTCTCGCGCTCCCCCCCCCTTCCCCCTCCCAAATCTGCCCGGGGGGCAGACCTCGCGGCTCGGCTGCCCCCAAACCCCCCTTGGGAGGGAGGAAAGGGGAGCAAGCACACAGACCACCATTTGTGTGTGTAAAAGGCCGCTTTATTGAAACAGGTGTGCATCACACTTTATTAAAACTGGCAATCTGCCTTGCAAAACTAGAACCTCTCTAAACATCGAATTACCTGACCCCCTTTACTTTTCCTCCCCCCTCCCCTACGATCCCCACATGATAAAAAATCCCCCACCTTGCAAGATACAATATATAACTTCAAATACATTACATAATACACAATTCTATCACATGCATTATATCTCCAACCTTCCCAAGACCTACAGTCCTATTTGCCTTCTTGCAACTGTAACTAACTACCCTCTAATGTAACTTCCAAACTGCTTAACCTTTCCCCGCTCCCATTCCCCAACTCCCCAAACTTAACGATAAACTACCAAACTCCAGCCAAACTTGGCCAACTTCAAAAACAACTCTGCCACCCAGGAAAAGGTGGAAGGGTAGGTGACTACACCGCCTACCCCTTTTCCTGCCCCCCCCCCCCCAAAGCAGAAACTCCAACCTCTCACTGGCCCTTACTCCCGGCGCACACCCAACAACCTGGCCAAGACCTCCCGTAGCTCTAACAAATACAGGTCCATACCCATGCGGGAAAGGTGAACCCCATCAACCCTGAACAACTCTGGCGCGTCGTACCTGACATCCTGATGCCAAATACGAGAAAAACCCAAATGCAGACAGAAACGCACCATCTCTACATTAATCTTACGTCGTGCTTTGTCCACCGCCTGAGGCTTCACCGCACCTCTCCAAACTCTCCGCAGGACCAGCTCGGTCCAAACCACAGTACACCCTGACCATGTCCTCCGCAGCTCTGCCAAATCCCTTTTCATGGCCTGCATCTAAACCAAATCTGTTTCTTGCACCATATCGTTCTCCCTCAAGTGGTGAACCAACACGTCAGGACACCGCCCCGCTGTCACCAGACCATTCAGTGTACCTATCAGCTCCTTCCAGCGCATGCCACCTCGCCCTACCAAATAACTTGAAACAAAGCAGGATTAAACCCCAGGTTTTTGCCAAAATAGCTATCCTGTGCTTGCAGCTTGGCCCTCTTCACAAAGGAGTGGCCCACAATCCATATCAACATGTCCCTTGCAAGGGGACCAGCCACAGAACCTGAAACGAGAAACAAGAGTAAATACATAGGTCACAAACACACCGCGCGTTCAATGAGTCTCCTCGCTGCGCACATACCGCTGGTAACAATTGGATGACCACCTCCCCAGACGCATGATGTCCCCCTGCCAAAACCCCAGCCTGTGCGCCTCCGACGCCGCCCCAATACGAAACGATTACGTGCCATAATGTCTCCAGTCAACCCCCAACGTGCCCAAGGCTTTCCGCAACACGGCTAACAGCTGTGATCCCGTCGCCCCCTTCCCATCTGCATGCCAAAACACCTGCAACTGCCAGCTCACCCCCCTGCCATCGCCGTCCCCATCGCACCGGGCACACGGCCCCCTCCGCCGCCTTCTGCAACGCTACCCACGTGCCGACGCTCCGCTCGTCCGTCGTAGACTTACGCAACCAAAGGCACACCTCCTCCCGCCGCAACTGCACCTCCGACCACCGCAGCCCCTGACCGGCTCTCGAACCCAGCAACTCCGATACCTGAAAAGACCCCGCAAACATCCACTCCATCAAGGTAGCGAACAGGCAAGTTTCCGTTCCATCCCTACAAACTAAAGGCAAAGCCCCTACAACCCTCCCCAACACCTCCTCCGACAAGGGCTGCCGAACCGCTCCCGACCTCCCACATTCCCGGGCCCAACCCTCCAGCATCCTGGACCCGAGCTCCCCCGCGGACGGGGCGTACCTCCACAAAAGCTTACCCATGAACGCAATCCCCGCCATCTTGCCCCCTATTGTAACCCGCGATAGACCTTAGCCGATCATGGCCAATATAAACTATCACATCTTCCTGTCTCTGCCTCCCCGGGCCCTGCCAATGCGCCCCTGATGCCACGAACTCCCCCCATGCAGCCACATACGTTGTCTTCGTCGACTCCACCAAGGATCTTAGAAGCAGCTGCAACATCCTGTGTTGCCCACGTACCACAGCTGCGGCGGCATGGGTGTAGGGTCCTGATCCGCGTCCTTGGCTAACCCACGGAATCGCCCCCACTGCGAACGAGACAAAGCATCCGCTATGTCATTGTTAATCCCGGGAACATGCACCGCGCGAAAAGCAATGTCATGGCGCAGGCAGCCCAGCACAAACACTCGCAGCAGTTTCAACACTTGCTCATCCCTGGCGGACTGGCGATTCACCACCTGCACCACTGTCATGTTGTCCACATGAAATGTCACCCATCTGTGGGCCAACACCTCCCCCCACAGAGAGACTGCCACCACCAACGGGAAGAACTCCAGGTTCCGTCGTAGGAGATCTCTGTGTATAGTCATAATCTAGTGAATAGTCCCGCTCATGTGCGGGGACCCCGGAGCAATCAAAAATAATCTCTTAAGCTGTCTTCTGTGCAGTCCTGCATAGACATTTAAGAGACAATTAAAGAAAAATAATGCAGCCTATACATACAAGGCTACACTGTCCAGTACTTCAATTAGAAATGTAAAGGATATTCCACCAATATCATATTCAGCACAGTCTGCCAAGTTTCACCCATAGAGAAACATCCCCCTTCACCAAATCCTTGGAATGATAGAGAGGAAGGAATGGACAGACAAGCCCCCCATAGGCTGCCATTATGTGGCTTAAAAACGGCTACCGTGCCTATAAGGAATCTTTCCAGAACTCTCTAGGTATCCCAGAATGCACAGCAACTCCCTCCACTTTCAGTTCTTTTTTCCGGCTCCTGCTAGCAGGACCCTGGAGCATTGAGCTCTACCTTTTTGGGTATTTTGTGTAATTTTTTGGCACTTTTAAAGTGTTGGAGTGTGTTCACTCAACGTGTTTTTGCTTCTGCTTTGCTTTGCTGGTGTTTTCTGGTGCTTTTTTGTCAAATATGCCTGCCTTATTTGATAAATGTCCTGAGTGTGCCAGGAGAAAGGCAAAAATAGATCCACACAGGGTGTGTATCCTGTGTCTCCCTTCTTTTCATGTTCCTGAGAAGTGTGTGATCTGCCAGCAGTTCTCCAGCAGGACCCTGAAGGACAGACAGAAGATCAGGCTCCAAGGACTGGAGCAAAGAAAGAAGCAAGGTCCAGGTGGGTCTGGGCATGATGGGACTTCTTCCTCTGCCCGTGCGTCGGCCTCTGGGGGGCTCCCCAGTAAGGAGAAGGCCAGAAAACGCCACCGGTCTCCGTCGGCGTCGATAGCTTCGACGTCGGCGTCGAGAGGAATGACCACGGTCTGCTCCCCGTCTCCCCAGGGCTCGGGGTGGAAGCGACGTCGACGTTCGACGTCGATGGGGATTGACGTTGAGACCTCCGACGAGGTCGACGTCGAGGACAGAATCGTCGTCGAGCCATCATCGACGTCGAGAGGGTTCAAGAAGAAGGCGCTCGCCGCCGAGGCGACACCACCGTTCACCATCGACGTCGACTCGACGGTTGGCATCGAAAAGACGATCATCGACGTCGAGAAGACGATCATCGACGTCGAGACGACGGTCATCGATGTTGAAAAGGCGCTCAGCGTCGAGGAGGAAAGCATCGTCCTCCAGGAGGCGTTCCAGAGCCAGGACTGAGTCCTCGGTTGCCATGAGCCCACGGTCGCGGCGGTGCCGTCGCTCAGCTACGAGGGGTACGGCCTCGAGGTCCCCCCTTTCAGGTCCGGCGAAGCAGAGAAGGAGAGGGGAAGAGTCTCCGGGCTCGGAGCACTCACAGGTCTATTCGCCCTCCAAGCCGAGGTCACCTACACCTCCTCCGTTACCCAAGGACCCTCCTCCACATAACCCAATGCCTCCTCCGCATCGTCCTCCGCCTCCTACACCACCACCTCCGCTGAGGTCTGTCTCGTTGCCACATCTCCCGACGCCGCCTACGGGACCACCACAACCTAGGCTCCTGTTTCGGCCTCCACATTTCCCTCCGCTACGGCCCGTGGACCGTCCGAGGCTGTGGAGGTCGAGATCTCGCTCCAGACGGAGGGATAGATCCAGGAGTTGCCGTCGCTCTTCTACGAGATCCAGACGGCGCCACAGGAGGGACCGGTCAAGATCACGCACGGAGTCATCCAGTGCCAGGGACTACTCACCTACTCTGTCGGACTCCCCTCGGACGAGGGTGTCTCCAGTAGACTACATAGTCTCCTTCCAGGCCGTGTTACTGCGAGGGGCGACTAAGCTGGGCATCACGCTCACTGTGCCCACGCCATTGTCTTCCGTCATTTTTGAAACGCTGCACAAGAAGCAGTTATCTCGTCCTTTGCTGCCCCTGGTGCCTGGGCTGGTAGAACCTGCAATGGAGCTGTTCCTCACCCCTGCGGCTACAAGATCGGCGCCTTCCAGGCTGCAGAAGAAATATAAGGCTACTGACTCGGACCCAGCATTCCTTCGTTTGGATCCCGCACCGGACTCTGTGATTGTGACGGCCGCAAGAAAACAGCACGCCACCACCCCGTCATCGACAGTGCCCCCTGGATGGATTGGGCAGGCAGAAAGGTTTGCGGGATGGCCTCCACGTCAATGAAGGCCGCAAGTGCCTCAGCACTGTTGGGACGTTATGATCGGGCTCTGTGGGAATCCCTCGAACAGTTTGCGGAACACCTTCACCGGGAGAAAAGGGAAGATTTCCAAGAGATCCTTACAGAGGGACTGCTGGTCTCCAACCAGGTGATAAGCTCGGCGGCGGATTTCTCCCTATTGGCAGCCCACGGGTACTGCCATGGGGCCAACCTGAGGCGCCACGCCTGGTTACGGCTTACATCGTTGAAGCCTGAGGCGCAGCAGAGGGTTGCCAACCTACCCTTTTCAGGCGAGACCCTCTTTGGGAAACATGCGGACGACGAGATGGCCCGCATGAAGGTGGAGGCGGAAACCCTGACGGCTGTCTGGTTGGAAAAGCCTAAGGAACAGAAAAAGACCTTCCGCCCGTTCCAGAGGCGGTACGGGGTGCAAGGTAGAGGGCAAGTTCGGCAGGCTGGACAGCAGCAACAACAGCAGCAGCAGATCCAGCGGAGACCGTTCCAAAAGCGCCAGAGGGGCCGAGGTGGTCAGCAGTTTGCCTCCGCAACTAAAGGCCCGGCTGGGTCTAGGCCCTGAGGTGCCACTTCCCCTTCATCCGTTACTCGCTCCGGTGGGGGGAAGCATCCAACATTACTTGGCAGAGTGGAGAAACATTACTTCGGACAAGTGGGTGCTGAATATTGTTTGCAATGGATACAGTCTTCGTTTCACCAGCCTGCCTCCAGCAATTCCACCGGTTGCCTCGCACTTCCAGCTGTGCGAGCTCCAGGCGGAGGCCGATACCCTGTTAAGAAAAAGGGCGATAGAAGACGTCCCTCTGTCTCAAAGGGGAAAGGGTCTGTACTCCCGCTTCTTCCTAGTACGTAAGAAGTAGAAGAACGAGTTCAGGCCCATTCTGGATTTCCTACAAGCAAACAAGTGGATTCGCAGGTAAAAGTTTTGCATGCTGTCTTTGCACCAGATTTATCCGCAGCTGCAGAGAGGAGACTGGCTGTGCGCGATAGATCTGCAAGATGCGTACTTCCATGTGCCCATTGCACGGAAATATCGGAAGTTCCTGCGCTTCCTCGTCTGCACCAATCACTATCAGTACACTGTACTACCGTTTGGACTGAAGTCTGCACCCAGGACTTTTTCAAAATGCATGGCGGTGGTGGCAGCGCACCTGAGAAAGACCAAGGTGTTTGTCTACCCGTACCTGGACGACTGGTTGATCAAGGCCTCCATCTTCCAGGAAGCACAATTGCACTTCAACAGGACGGCCATCCTGCTGAACCGTCTGGGGTTGCACATAAATCTGTCCAAGTCTGTCCCGATTCCAGTGCAGTGCCTGCAGTACTTGGGAGCCTCCATCAATACGCTGTCGGCAAGCGTGTCTCCTTCGGAGGAGAGACGCTTATCCATCCTTCGGGAGGCTCAGGCTCTCATAGCTGCTCCATCTACAACAGTGAGGACGGTGTCTTCTCTACTGGGGTCGATGGCCTCTTGTATCTTCCTCACTCCGCGCGCGCCTACACATGAGGCCGCTACAGGAATGTTTGGAGGACCAGTGGGACCAGAGGAACGGGTGTTGGGACGACCGGATTCAGTTGTCTCTTCACGCCCAACAGTCCCTGAGATGGTGGTGCTCAGCAGAGAATCTCCTCAGAGGGGTTCCTTTCCACAAGGTCATCCCGACTCAGACTATCGTTACGGATGCGTCTCTCCTGGGCTGGGGAGCGCATTCAGACCATCTACAGATCCAGGGAACGTGGTCTCCAGCGGAGTCCACGTATCACATCAATTTCCTGGAACTCAGAGCTGTTCACTTGGCACTGAAGGCCTTTCATCTGTCCTTCCAGACCAACTCCTTGCTTGTGCAGACGGACAATACGACCACGATGTATTACCTCAACAAGCAGGAGGGCTCGAGATCGCGCACACTGTCACAGTAAGCGCAGGCGATCTGGCACTGGCTGTTAGCCAGAGGACTGACAATAAAGGCAACTCATCTGCCAGGTGTGCAGAATGTTCAGGCGGACACCCTCAGCAGGTTGCTTCACGAAAACCACGAGTGGGTCATAAACGACAAGGTGCTCGACGACATCTTCGCCCTGTGGGGCACTCCAGAAGTGGATCTGTTCGCCACCGCCGAAAACAGAAAATGCCGCGACTTCGCCTCGAGGTATTACCAGCCGGGGACTCTGGGGAACGCATTATGGATCGGGTGGTCGAACAGCTTTCTGTACGCTTTTCCACCCATTCCCCTGATTCCGGCGGTGCTCATCAAGCTGGCCCGATCCCGGGCGCGGATGATCCTCAGTTCGCCGGAATGGCAGTGGTGCTTCACGGACCTGCTTCACCGGTCGATCCTGCCTCATCGGCGGCTGCCGTGTCGGCCGGACCTTCTCACAAAGTTCAGGGGGCAGATGGTGCACCCCAACCTCTCATCATTGAGTTTGGCGGCATGGCTCCTGAGATAGTGCAATATGGCCACTTGAATCTTCCTGAGGATTGCATGGACATATTGAAGAGGCCGTCTACTAGGACCTCTTATGCTTACAAGTGGAAGAGATTCGGCATCTGGTGCATGTCTAAGAACTATGATCCGACGACCTGCAAGGAGGATGTTATCCTTCCATACCTTCTGCATCTAGCTCAGTCTGGCGTCAATTTCCATTCCATTAAGGTTCATCTGGCTGCATTGACGGCTTACAGAAAATGCCCTTCGCAGACATCCGTCTTCCAGAATCCTGTGATTAAGGTTTTTTTGGAAGGGTTGAAGAAAGTGTTCCCTCCCGTTCGGCTTCCTTCGCCTTCATGGGAACTGAATGTGGTGCTGTCCAGGCTGATGAAGGAACCTTTCGAGCCAATTCATAAGGCTTCACTGCAGCACCTGCCTTGGAAGGCGGCGTTCCTCGTGGCCATTACATCGACCCGCAGGGTAAGTGAAATTCAGGCATTGTGTTGCCAGGAATCTTATACTGTATTTCATGCTGCTAAGGTTGTTATGCGTACTCACCCTAAGTTCCTTCCCCAGGTGATTTCTGATTTTCATGTTAATCAGACTATAACTTTACCAACATTTTTCCAGAATCCTTCCACTCCAGCGGAACGGTCTATTCGTTCCCTGGATGTCAGAAGGGTGTTGAAATTCTATCTGGATAAGACCAAGGGTATTCGTAGATCCGACCAATTATTTGTCAACTATGGGCCGGTTAGGACTGGTCTGGCTACTTCGAAACAGTCCATCTCTAGGTGGATTGTGTCATGTATCCAGCTCTGTTATCAGAAAGCGAATAAGACCTTAGGGGGTAAGCCTAAAGCTCATTCTACCAGGGGCAAAGCAGCTACAACAGCTTTGCTTCGAAATTTTCCTGTTGCAGAGATCTGCAGGGCGGCCACTTGGAAGTCGGTCCACACCTTTGCTAAGCATTACTGTCTGGACTCTGATGCCAGAGCAGATGCTCAGGTTGGACAGGCTTCGCTGCGGAATCTGTTCGCACAATAGTAGTGTTGTCTATTTTTCTCCACCGCCGGGTTGTTTTTGGATGGGCTTGCCATTCTATTCACTAGATTATGACCATACACAGAGATCCCCTACTACAGAAGGAGTAGTTTCTTACCTGTAACTCCAGTTCTGTAGTAGGGGTATCTCTGTTATAGTCATAAGCGCCCACCCTCCTCTCCGGTGGAGAAAATGATAATGTACTGTATGCTACAGGCCTTGCTTTATGCACCTTCAAAAAGAACTGAAAGTAAAAGGAGTGGGCTGTGCATGCTGGGATACCGAGGGTCTCTAGAGGGTTCCTTAAAGGCACGGTATCCCTTTTCCAGACACATAATGGCAGCCTATGGAGGCTTGTCTGTCCATCCCTTCCTCTCTATCATTCCAAGGATTTGGTGAGGGGAGGAAAGTTTCTCTATGGGTGAAACTTGACAGATTGTGTTAAATGTGTTATTGGTGTTATATCCTTGGCATTTCTAGTTGAAGTACTGGACAGTGTAGCCTTGTAGGTACAGGCTGCATTACTGTCTTTAATTTTCTCTTAAGTGTCTATGCAGGACTGCAATGAAGACAGTTTAAGAGATTATTTTTGATTGCTCCGGGGTCCACGCACATGGGCGGGACTATTCACTAGATTATGACTATAACAGAGATACCCCTACTACAGAACTGGAGTTACAGGTGAGAAACTACTCCATCTATACTAACTCTTATATAAACCTATGTGTTAAAACATTATGTTTATAAGGGTGACATGTGTGCTGCAAGAAAGTGTACATCTCAGTATAAGTTTGATTCTCAATTGTCCATGAATACTTGGCACACTTTAAGAGTGTCCATTAAAGTAGTCAGGCAAACATTTTTCTTGAATGGAAATGCCGTTTGTAGACCTAAATCAGCCAGAACAACATCATTACATTGAGGCCAGATACCACGACATCCTACGATAAAGCCATGAAATTTAACAGTTTTGCATTTTGTGAGATCTTTGATTTGTTGTGACAGATCCTGATAGTATTTCACCTTACTCTCAAACCATAATTCAAGGGAATTCTGAGAGTTTTCATAACGAATCGAAACATCAATCACTACAGCTGTACCATTTTTGGTAAACACTACATCTGGTTTTCGTTGTTCTCCTTGATTATTCTTAACATGAGGTTCCCTATATGCCATCCAACCAAACCTTTTTGCTTTATCAATGAGCAATTCCAGAATTTTGTTATGTCTTTTTATCCTAATGTCCTTGGTTTTAGGACATGCACCTGAGATATGAGAAATTGTTTCACAAACATCATTACAATACCTACATGTAGCAAATGCACGATTTCTTCCCCTGGTAATGGTTTCTCTGGTACATAAAACATTTGCTCTTAACATCAGCTCAGCTATGTACTGGTTTTCTTTCATTTTGTTATGCTTGCTGATCCAGAAGTTTGAGGTTGGATTACTTGCTAAGTATGTTATACCATCACATTGGACAGGGAGATTTGCCCATTTCTCAAACTCTTCTTTTCTCCAATCATATGTTGCTAACAAATTCAAATCATAGCTCAGAAAGCAACTGTCCAAAATGTTGAGTTTGTGTGTTTTGATTGTTATCAATTTTTCCATTTATATTTTCTCCTACATACATGAATGAATGTGCTATGTACAGGTCTGGAGCTGCCCTGAGATACAATAAACTATTGACTTTATTGAGACCAATTTGTGTACATAGTTTTGGTATACTGAGGCCCCCAAATGATCTTTTTGAATATAGGAGACCATCACATGTGTATACAGGAAGGTGTAGAAAGTGTTTGACATACTTTTTTATTGTTTGATCCAGAACAGTCAACGTTTTTGCTTCTGTTCCTGTCATTTCTAATTTGAATGATAGTTTAGGTACCAAGTACTGGCACAACATTTCAATTTTCTGCGTGGGCTTAAGTGGTAGATTATCAAGTTTTTGAGCCCAATTGACAAGAACCTCATTGATTTTGTTGTTGCTTGTATGACCAGTGTGTGGATCAAAGTTTAATCCGAGGTATCCCTCACTTTCTCCTGGATGAATATTTTCAATATTTTGTTTTCAAATTGCCATGGTTTACAGTTGTTAATCAATATTTTATTTTTATGGTGACTGATATAAAATCCATGTGTCTTTTTCACATTCAGTTTTAATCCTGTAGCTTTACTGAACTTTTCAATGATCTTCAGATTTGTACTCATTCCTTCCCAGGTACTGCTGAGTACTGCGATGTCATCGGCAAAGGCGAAAGCAGTGATTTGCTCAATAAGACCATCTGATCCAAATGTAATGCCCTTGCCATTTTTCTGAAGATCACAGATCAGAGGATCCATGGCAATGTTAAATAGTAGTGGGGATAAAGAGTCACCTTGTTTGGCCCCAGATTTTATTGTTATTTCAGGAGTTGCTTTGTTGTTATTTCCCTTGAAAGATGTTGTTGATTCAGTGTATAAATCTTTTATTATTTCTCTGATGTTTGATGGGACTCTTTGCCTTGCGAGACTCTGTATAATGTGACCATGGCTGACAGAGTCGAAGGCTTTTGATATATCAATGAACACAACTGCTAATGAGTGACTGTTTTTTCGTGCCCCTTAGGTCTCCTGGCGTTTAACAGCGCGTCAGCGCTGTGTCCGCCAGGAGATCTTTTGTTACTGACTCTGCTTCCCAGGAGACAGCACCTGGCCGCCCGCATTTCGCAAAAGGCGATCGCCGCAGGCCACGCGCGCGCGAACGCGCTCGCCGTGGCTGTCTCCTGGGAAGCGCAAACATACACAGGCACACCTCCCCCTGCACGCATGCGCACACACATACACAAGCACACATACACGCACGGAGAGACATCCCCCCCACCCCTCCGCCGTCGCACACACAGACACACGCACACATACAGGCATCCCCCCCCTTCCCCGCTCACCGGCACTCAGGACTTGTGCAGCCTCCGACCGCGGGGCTCTCCCTTGGGCATGGGAGCCCCGCGTCACAACTGCTCCTCGGCTCCAGGCACTCCGTGGGCGCGGGCTTCACAAAACGGAAGTCCCGCCCCCACCATAGGTTTCGTTTTTAGTGCGCGCGCAGTAGCGTCCTCCTCCGTGCCAGCAGCAGACCTCATTTCAGCACTCCAGCCCACAGCAACAGGAAACCACGGAACCACAACAGAGGCCGGCTTTCTAGCGCTGCAGGTCACGCTTCTATCGTGGGCTGTGAGGAGTTAATTAACAGAACATGCACATTCTGGTGGGGTATGCACAAAAACATGCATGTTATATTGCCTGCAAGAAGCTCAAATCCATGCATTCTCCCATACCATGCAAAACACTTGCACAACATATCATTCCAAGTTGGAAACTGCCTCGATTTGAAAATATCGGCCAATATTTCTGATTCGCCAGAATAGGGGCCACTTATTTTGGTGACCGGGCCTATCTTCCGTCCCCGTCTGACCATGCTCACCCTACTAAATCACTACGAGTCTAGCCGCCTGCCTCTAGCAAGCCAGCTGACCTCGGCCACAGCCAAACATCTGCAGTGCAAAGATGCTCTCGCGTAACGGTCTCAGGACCCTGACAGAAGGCTAGCGCCTACCGTGACCCCTGCTCCTGCAGCCTGCTGCCTGCTTCGCCTCCTGTCACTCATGCAGCAGGTTTACCTGCTCTTGCTTTCCTGTCGCCCCAATCATGCAGCTCCTGCAAGTCAGGGGCTCTGCCTCCCTTTTGCAACTCAGACCCAGAATGACAGCAGCTGGTGCTCATCACCCCGTTCCTGTAGCCACGCGGCAACCTGTCTGCCCAGGTGTGCTCGCGCTCCCAGCTGGATCTCATCTCAGCCGCTCACCTGCAGGCTGCTGCTTTGATTCAGCGTGCCCTTTGTCTACTTGTGTTTGTTTTTCAGTCACCCACAGCAGGCACACACATACCTCTCATCTTCCATCGTGGGCAGGTGGTCTGGCCAGTACAGAGCACCTCATGTACCACGGTAAGCGTCCCTGCGGCTCCAACTCAGATCCGGGATCAGCAGCAGCAGCCGGGCGGTACCATGCTCTTGGACGGAGGGGCCGCGACCGTGTATCAGCGCCAGGTCCGTGATTCACTGCGTGGCAGAGCCCCCTTCCAGCAGCCCAGAGATCCGGCGAGCCAGTCCGAGACTCCCGCTGCACAGCAGCTCCCTCAGCACACACACTCCCTGCATGGCTCTCTGGAATGCTGCCGCCACCCCGGCCGAACATTCTGGTGGGGTATGCACAAAAACATGCATGTTATATCCCGTTGTTTGTGAAAAACATTAAATAGGTGCCAATTAGTACTCCTGATCAATTTCAAACCACGTAGTGTTGTTTTTTTCGTGTATAATAAATACTGAATACCACTGCAGGGTATTAGTATTCAAGCACGTGTTGGTTTCCGTCTATAGGCGCATTTTCATTGGTTAGACTAGGTGCCTGAGCCTGGTCTTGTAAAACCATACCCAGTGCTTTAAGTGGGGTAGAAAGGATGGCCGCGTCTAAAATGGTTTTGTCTAAAATAGGTGACATATTTATGCGTGACAAATTCATAACGTTTTACTCAACAAAGAATAGCTGAAATTAGGAAGAAGCAAGATATTTATTTATCCCAAGCCATAAACACTTTACAAGAACAACTGAGTGGGGGAATGCAGATTATTTACACTAGATAAGGTATGAACACCCTTATGGCACTGTGGAACAAACACACTGCCGTCAGCCTCAACTCTAAAGCTCCTAATTGTTCTGCTATGAACACCCATCCACACCCTGAACTCACCCAGATACCTGTAGGTGACTCAGTTTGCAGTACAAGCAAAGCAAGGATCATATGTTGCATGAAAAACAAACTATAACAAGCATTTACAATGCAATAGGTGCTGTAGTGTGCTGTCTCCCTGTAGTGTGCTGTCTCCCTGTAGTGTGCTGTCTCCCTGTAGTGTGCTGTCTCCCTGTAGTGTGCTGTCTCCCTGCAGTGTGCTGTCTCCCTGTAGTGTGCTGTCTCCCTGTAGTGTGCTGTCTCCCTGTAGTGTGCTGTCTCCCTGTAGTGTGCTGTCTCCCTGTAGTGTGCTGTCTCCATGTAGTGTGCTGTCTCCATGTAGTGTGCTGTCTCCCTGTAGTGTGCTGTCTCCCTGTAGTGTGCTGTCTCCCTGTAGTGTGCTGTCTCCCTGTAGTGTGCTGTCTCCCTGTAGTGTGCTGTCTCTAGTGTGCTGTCTCCCTGTAGTGTGCTGTCTCTAGTGTGCTGTCTCCCTGTAGTGTGCTGTCTCCCTGTAGTGTGCTGTCTCCCTGTAGTGTGCTGTCTCTCTGTAGTGTGCTGTCTCCCTGTAGTGTGCTGTCTCCCTGTAGTGTGCTGTCTCCCTGTAGTGTGCTGTCTCTAGTGTGCTGTCTCCCTGTAGTGTGCTGTCTCCCTGTAGTGTGCTGTCTCCCTGTAGTGTGCTGTCTCCCTGTAGTGTGCTGTCTCCCTGTAGTGTGCTGTCTCCCTGTAGTGTGCTGTCTCTAGTGTGCTGTCTCTAGTGTGCTGTCTCCCTGTAGTGTGCTGTCTCTAGTGTGCTGTCTCCCTGTAGTGTGCTGTCTCCTTGTAGTGTGCTGTCTCCCTGTAGTGTGCTGTCTCCCTGTAGTGTGCTGAGTAGTGAGTGCAGAGTAGTGAGTGCAGACTAGTGAGTGCAGAGTAGTGAGTGCAGAGTAGTGAGTGCAGAGTAGTGAGTGCAGAGTAGTGAGTGCAGAGTAGTGAGTGCAAAGTAGTGAGTGCAGAGTAGTGAGTGCAGAGTAGTGAGTAGTGAGTGCAGAGTAGTGAGTAGTGAGTGCAGA